>NW_016908664.1:0-57557 GCF_001483705.2 Eufriesea mexicana | reverse complement strand
ATCTGCCTTCGATAGCTTCCCGCGACACACCCACGACGATACGTCGAGCAGCCGATAGCGTGGAAGGTCAAACACCGGATACCACGAATTTCGTGGGGGGAATGTGAATTTTTACGATGGGAAAAGCTACACGTGTTCGATAATTCTTTTTATCCGGGATGTGCATGTGCGTTCGTAACGCGAGAATATCTTTGCATTTTTTCGGTGGCTTCTCGTTTTAATTACGGTAACTTGGGTTTAATTGCGAGGGAGGTGTTTCCTGGGTCTTGGAAGACAAATGTGTTTTAGGGGATTATGAGATTTTGATGGAATGGGACATGGGAAATTCGAGGATTTGGTTGTATTATTGTTATTTTCTTCTTTTTAATTATGGTAACTAGGGTATAATTGCGAGGGAGGTATTTCCTGGGTCATGAAAGTTAAATGTGTTTTATGTGTTTTTATGGGATTATGAGATTTTGATAGGATGGGACATGGGAACTTTGAAATTGTTTGAAATTCGAGGATTTGGTTGCATTATTGTGCCACGAGAAGAAAGGATTCAAAAATATGGCAGTACTCAAGAAGTGCCATTTTAAATCTCTAAACTGCAATTCTTAATGCTCTAACCTTTTATCAGGTACCATCTCTCCCTAAAAATTAAATAATTTCGAGTTTAATTTCAAAGATGAAAATATTTGATATTTGAAGCTTTTTCTTGTGACCATGGAATTCTTTAAATAATATTATTGAGAGAGAACAGTATTCAAAAATACTTCAGTATTCAGGAGATAGTATTCCAAACTACCAACATTCTAACTTTAACAACCCCCTATCAAACATTTTCTTTTCCTAAAGAATAAAATAATCTTGATTTTAATTTTCTAAAAATTTGATTCAGTAGCAACTTAAAAATAGCCTCTTATGAAACACCGTCTTTCCACAAAAATCAAATAATTCCAATTTTATTGAGAGAAAAATTGATTCCGTTTCCCATCCATCAAAAACCTTCCTTGCCTGGAAAAATGGAATAATCCCGAATAATTTCGTGTTTAATTTTGAAGATGAAAATACGTGACATTTGAAGCTTTTTCTTGTGGCCTCGGAATTCTTTAAACAATACTATTAATAAAGAACGGTATTCACAAATACTTCAGTATTCAGAAGGTAGCATTCCAAACCATTAATATTCTAATTTTAACCACCCCCTATGAAACATCTTCTTTTTCCAAAAAATCAAATAATTTCTATTTTAATTTTTTTTCAATTTGATTCAGTGGCCATTCAAAATTAGCCCCTTATCATATACCGTCTCTCCACAAAAAATCAAATAATTCTAATTTTATTAAAAGAAAAATTGATTCCGTTTCCCATCCATCAAAGGCCTTCCCTGGCTGAAAAAATGGAATAATTCCGAATAATTTCGACTTTAATTTCGAAGATGAAAATACATGACATTGGAACATTTTCTTGTAACTACAGAATTAAAAAATATTTCAGTATTCACAAGATAGCATTCCAAACCACCAACATTCTAACTTTAACCACCCCCTATCAAAATCTTCTTTCCCCAAAGCATCAAATAATCTCAATTTTAATTTTTTAAAAACTTGATTCAATAGCAATTTAAAAATAACCACTCATCAGAGACCGTTTCTACACAAAAAATCAAATAATTATAATTTTATTAAAAGAAAAATTGATTCCGTTTCCTATGCATCAAAGGCCATCCCTGGCTGGAAAAATGGAACAATCCCGAATAATTTCGCGTTTAATTTTGAAGATGAAGATACGTGACACTGGAACTATTTCTGGTAAAAACAGAATTATTTAAACAATACTATTAACAAACAACGGTACTCACAAATATTTCAGTATTCAGAAGGTAGCATTCCAAACCACCAACATTCTAACTTTAACCACCCCCTATCAAAATCTTCTTTCCCCAAAGCATCAAATAATCTCGATTTTAATTTTTTAGAAACTTGATTCAATAGCGAATTAAAAATAACCACTCATCAAAGACCGTCTCTCCACAAAAAATCAAATAATTCTGATTTTATTAAAAGAAAAATTGATACCGTTTCCTATGCATCAAAGGCCATTCCTGGTTGGAGAAATGGAATAATCCCAATTTTAACCGACGAAAGAACGAATTGAGTAGTCCATGGAGGATTTCGGGAAGGAAACATGGGATTTCGCAGTGGCAGAGGCGCGAGGCGACGCGCTCGACGCGGCTCGTTACCATTCGGGTTAATTGGCCGGCAGTGGTTGGGCCCGAGTGGGTGCAGCCGTGGTTATGCCCACACAAGCACGCCGCTGACGCAGCCTGTTGTGCCTGGTGTTGTTGCACTCGCGACTGCCTCGAACGTGCTGCAATTATTCGCCGCAGTTTCGCGTTCCGCTTAAGTGTCACGGTGACGCGCTCCGGCTATGCCCTCCAAACGCCCGATGCATTCAGGCTCGCTCGTTACCTCCACCTTTCCTTCCTCTCTCTCCCTCTCGCAGTCCTCTCTGTACCTTCTCCGTGTTCCTCTTCCTCTCTCGCGTCTTTTTCGTTCGCTCGTTTCAGCCAACGACGAACGCGGCTGGTTCGAAAATCGGCAGGGGCATTACACTTCTCTCCCCGGTCTTCTTCGTGTTTCGTGCTGCTGCTCCTTTGCATAACCACGCCGAACAAAGGAGTCACTCGAGCGACGCGGTTCACAGTCGAAATTTTTGGAGCCGGCGAGCCTCTGCACCGTGACGAAAAACGGGGGAAAAGGAAACGGATCCACGCCGCTTTTGAGAAACGACGCCCGTCGACGACGGCCCCCGCCGATCGACGCGCTGATTCTTCGCCGCGGCGCGCACTGATCACCGGGGTAGATACTTGCATAACGCGCCGCTGCCGGATGCAGTTGGGCGTCGGGTCGTGAAATTCCCTGGGTTCTTCGATTTCGGGGATAGGTGGAACCTTGCGAGGTAAATACTGCTTGGTTCGAGTTTCAACCTCCTCTTCGCATTTTAATTTCAAATCTCCTCCTTTCGGAAGGTTCTTGGTATAAGTATAGCTGAAATGTTAGTTTCGAAATTGGACAAGGTGTCTGCTGTCTTGCTACTTTAATTTCGAATCCCGAGATTTTCACGTTTCTATTCGAACATATATTACAGTTTTTAAAAGATTTGATTTGATAGGGGTGCAATAAAATTGTGTGTCCTCTTGTATTATAGATAAGATGATTAAACTAGATAATATTTCTTTATTCTCCATTTTTGTTCTAGTTGTCTTTAAGAATGAATGTGTGGAGTATAGATATTCATCCTATTTTATGTATACCTAGAACAAGCTTTAGAGATCAAAATACTATAGTTCAATGAATGCACTCTAAAATGCATTATCAGATTTTATTTTATTCGAACATATATTACAGTTTTGAAAGATTTGATTTGATAGGGGTGCAATAAAATTGTGTGTCTTCTTGTACTATAGATAAGATGATTAAACTAGATAATATTTCTTCATTCTCCATTTTTGTTCTAGTTGTCTTTAAAAATGAATGTGTGGAATATAGATATTCATCCTATTTTATGTATACCTAGAACAAGTTTCAGAGATCAAAGTATTATAGTTCAATGAATGCACCCTGAAATGCATTATCAGATTTTATTTTATTCGAATATATATTACAGTTTTGAAAGATTTGATTTGATAGGGGTGCAATAAAATTGTGTGTTTTCTTGTACTATTAGATAAGATGGTTAAATTAAAAAATATTTTTTCATTGTTCATTTTTCTTTTATTTGTTTTTAAAAACGAATATGTGAAGTATAGATATTCATCCTATTCTATGTACACCTTCAACGAGCTTTAGAGATCAAAATACTATAGTTCAATGAATGCACCCTGAAATGCATTATCAGCTTTTATTTTATTCGGACATATATTACAGTATTTAGAAGATTTGATTTAATAGGGATGGAATAAAATTGTTGTGTCTTCTTGAATTATCAAAGGAAATGATTAAACTAAAAAATATTTTTTCATTCTTCATTTTCCTTCTATTTGTTTTAAAAACGGATGTGTGGAGTATAGGAATTCATGTTATTTTATATACACCTTGAACAAGCTTCAGAGATCAATGTATTATAGTTTAATGAATGCACCCAGAAATGCATTATCAACTTTTATTTTATTCGAACATATATTACATTTTTTAAAAGATTTGATTTGATAGGGGTGCAATAAAATTGTCTTCTTGTATTATTAGATAAGATGGTTAAATTAAAAAATATTTTGTCATTGTTCATTTTCCTTCTATTCGTTTTTAAGAACAGATGTGTGGGGTATAGATATTCATCTTATTTTATGTACACCTCGAACAAGCTTTAGAGATCAAAGTATTATAGACCAATGAATGCACTATTAACTTACATAAAAAATGTACAGTTCCATTTAAAAAACCAGGGACACCTTCAAATTTCGGAAGCACGTTCATCTATCAAAAATTTGTTACCTGAAACAGGGTACGAACTATAATTTAGAAAAAGGAACAAATGGAACACCCTGTATATAAAATCACAAGCTATTTATCTATTTATTGTAAAATGGGGAAAATTATTATCATGGAAGAGTATGAAGACTACAAAGCCTACTAAAGCCTACTCGGATGATTTTCAATAAAATGCAATATATATAATATCCTTATATAACAACAATTTATCGATTGTATTCTATTCATGTAAATAAATTAAAATTTTCATTGCACAAGGTACCACACAAATCAAGTCCTCGTATTCGAAATTTCCGTATTCCAACGAAACAACAAAATTTTAGACTGTCCCTCTATATAACCATTCCCCCCGAACCAGTCCACCCGACTGACCCTCGAAAAATCGAAAACCGACGCGCCTTCCTGCAACCGTACCCTTTCTATTCCCACTAATCCATCTGAAGAAATTACAGCCGTGGAGCACCGAGAGGAATCCCTGGTCGCAATTTTCCTGCATCGCGATGGAAACGGTCGCGAAAGTCACGCGGAGATGGAACGATCAGAACCGAGCGGAAAGTGCATCGGCCACGTTCGCCACGATCGCCGGTTTTGAAGGATCGTGGGTGTGCCATTGGGATCCGTATCGACGTAGCCGGCTTCGCCTTCCGGAACCCGACGATCCGCTCGGCTAGCTCGGCTAATCGAAAAACGAGCGAGAGGGAAAAAGGGAAAGGGGCAAGAAAGAAAATCGTTGGGAATCACGAAATGGAGAGGTCGGAACCGGGTCGACTGCCACGTGCCCGATACGATATGGAACGGAGCATCGCGATCCGTTATTTCCCGACCGTCTGATCCGGCTTTTTTCCCCTCTTTTATTGATCGATTGCACGCGAATAGAATTTCCGCTGCCGTGCCGGACGTGACTGTGCCGGGAAAACGAGGCCAGGTCTATAGTGCCAGTTTCGGCTCGTATCTTCGCGAGAATCCGCGTTTCGTTATAAGCGCTCGATACATGTGACGAGCACTCGATATATGCGCAGCTGCGCGAAGAAGCTGCGCGCGAGACGCGTCATGGCGCTCGGGATTATCGGTGCCCGGTTAAATCGCGTGATTCATAGCGCGATCGAGTCGAATATGTAAATCGTGTGTTTCGTAAGTCGATGAACGAACGAACTGGAATTCTTTGCAACCGTGACACGTGCAGATTTTCCTCGTAGCTGGAGATATTAATCACGCGTAATCAATCGATTTTTCTCGGAACCACCTCCTAATCTATTAAGAGAAGTTGATTTCGGTGTAATCTGAAGTTAGGAAAATCCATCCTCCACTTCAGGCTTATCAATCTGCTTATCAGTCGTTGACTAGATCGACCAAGGGTTCGCGCGATTTGGGATACTCTCGGTGTCATTCAGCAGTTGATATTTCTACTGTTATCTTGAATATTGTACGCGGATTATATTTTCGAGGAGAGCGCAGTGATGTACGAAGATCGATGTAAAAACGCGATCTTAAGTGTATGGCATTAAAAGCTAGGTTGCTGGAACAAATAAGTATTCCAAGCTTTTTCACTTACTTGGTTCCTTAATTCGTTCGTTCGCGATGCTTTAGATCAGAGCAGGCTCGCGTGTCTGGGGAACATGCAGTGGTAGACCTGCAGACACTGCCTGCGTAATTAGAGCAGCTACTTATGTATACTTTGTTCGAGGGCCTTAAACAAAGGGAAATATAATGGTGTGAAAATTAGGCGTTTATGTTTCTCCCCGCACTTCCGTCGAATTTTTCATTACATAGTTACAATTTACTCCCTCTAATTAAAATTTCATTATGGGAGAAAATGCACCCTCCGCTTAGTTAAGGTCAGCATAATGCAACAATGTTGCATCGACGTTATTTTAAAACGATATTATTCATACGGGCGAAGAAGTGGATAACAAGTGGAGGATCTATATTTCAAGGAAGACTTAGAATCCGAATGGAGAACGCGAACAAAAGCGATCTTCACTTTCAAACGTCGCTTTCAGAGGCCGTTCCGACTACTGCGCTCGCCTCATGCGCCTAGCTGCTTAAAATTCACACCTCGAAGTTCATCCTGGTACTTTTCCCAGACCTAGCTGCCTATTTACCTCTCTCACCACGGAGCAGCTATATCTTTTGGCTCCTGACGAGGACGGATTGGAAAAGCACGTGATAGGATTCACGTTGCAGCTACGTTTACATGCTGCAAAACTATACCGAGCTTGAAAAAATGAAAGTAATCGATGAATCGTGTGCAGTGTGAAGATTCTTCGGCGAAAGAAACACAGAGAGACTCTTGGAAAGGAAAATGATTCACGGTATTCTTGCAAAGCTCGGGCTCAAAATAGTCGATTCGAATCCTACGATTGCCCTAAACCTGATAAATAATTACAAACCCAATCAAAAATTTCAGTATTTCAAACGACCTCCATTTTCAAGACTAGGAATTAGAATAGATTATCAGAAAAAGCAGGATTAATACAGTTTGTACAAGTGTAAAGCCAAAATGAGTGCAATCTTAGATTATGAAGAATCACCAAGACTCCTCTTGACAGTTCATATAATGTCAAACCTCCAGAAACCTCTTACAAATCGACTGATTCAAGCCGAGATAGAAATCATCGTATAACTCCAGTCAATGATTACGAAGATCCCAAAAATTTTTGTAAAAATTCTCTCTGGTTTCCATAACTTTAATTGAAACTCTCATAAACTTCTCACACCTGGATTAATCAAAAGCAATAAAAAGAACTAAATATAAAAAGAAAAAAGGAAATCTCAGATCACGGAGAATCACCAAGACTCCTTTTGACAGTTCATACCATGTCAAACCTCTAGAAACCTCATACAAATCGACTGATCCAAACCGAGATAGAAATCATCGTACAACTCCAGTCAATGATCACGAAGATCCCAAAAATTTTTACAAAAATTTTTTCCGGATCCCATAACTTTTATTCTAACTCCCATAAACTTCTCACGCCTGGATTAATCAAAAGCAATAAAAAGAACTAAATATAAAAAGAAAAAAGGAAATCTCAGATCACGGGGAATCACCTAGACTCCTCTTGACAGTTCATACCACGTCAAACCTCTAGAAACCTCTTACAAATCGACTGATTCAAGCCGAGATAGAAATCATCGTACAACTGCAGTCAATGATCACGAAGATCCCAAAAATTTTTGTAAAAATTCTCTCTGGTTTCCATAACTTTAATTCAAACTCCCATAAACTTCTCACACCTGGATTAATCAAAAGGAATAAAAAGAACTAAATATAAAAAGAAAAAAGGAAATCTCAGATCACGGAGAATCACCAAGACTCCTTTTGACAGTTCATATCATGTCAAACCTCCAGGAACCTCATACAAATCGACTGATCTAAGCCCAGTTAGAAATCATCGTACAACTCCAGTCAATGATCACGAAGATCCCAAAAATTTTTGCAAAAATTCTCTCCGGATCCCATAACTTTTATTCAAACTCCCATAAACTTCTCACGCCTGGATTAATCAAAAGCAATAAAAAGAAGTAAACATAAAAAGGAAAAAGGGAAATCTCCATACAATCTACCCACCCCAATCCCAACTGGACGCAACCAGTGGCAAGAAGGTTGCGCTAACGATCTCCGCATACGTTCGTGTTAGCTCTGACTATTCGTCTTCGTATGCCCTGTACGCATCGCGCTACTCGTATGCAAGATCCACGCTTCCTAGCCCTATGGCCGTTCACAGATCGTGCACGCATGCCTGTGCGTACGTGCACGCGTGCAGCACGCAGACAACGTTCGGCTCGTCACTCACGTATGCAGATGCGATAGACACGAGAGATGGTCGCGATGACTGCGCCATGGACGGTTCCGGCTAGTGGTGCGCAGTTCCCTTTCGGTCCGTATTCTCTGTTTTTTTTCCCTCTCATCCCCTCGACCGCTGCTTTTCCTTTTCACTTACTCCTCTGTGCGCTCACCCTGTCACGTTTGCGCTCGTGCGCCGGTATATACAGGGTAGTCCCAGCAGCATCTCGTGTAACATTGTTACTTTCAGTCCAAGTGTCGGATAAACATGCTATTTTTTCCCTTTTCAACTGGTTCACGGTCATCGTGCAACGAGACAAAGTTTCCGGGGGTTTTTTAATTGACCCCGTTTGACGAGGTTTGCTCGATACTGGAAATACTGTGCTTGATGTACCTTCAGAGACACGAATTGATCGACATGATTGATCTTTATCAGTGTTAATTAAAATTTTCTTGAAGTGTGTTCGGATAGGTTTCTTTGGTTAGGTTTGTATAACAGTGAGGCAGATTAATAGCAGGAATTTTTACCAATTTTGCTTTATCGATTAACTGTCAATCAGTGTATGACTTTGTGATGAAGGTTCTTATTACGTACAAAGTATGCTCTGAAAACAGTAGATACATTGGGTTTAGTATGCCTTACAGCTTCTATAAGAGAATACTATGTAGATAAATAATATTTTATTCGCGAAATTGGATCTGATCAACTGTTAAATGACCTGTAAACCACCCAAAAATCCCAATAAATCGATTATTCCTACCCTCACTATATCCCATATCTCAACAAACTTGGATTTCTCAAACCACAGCAAACCGAGTCAAACCTCTCTCATCTTCCTTAAAATGAAAATTTCAAATTATTTACTATCGCGCAAAATTATCTCATATTACATATTAAACTCGCATAAAAATTAACCAAAAAATTCCTATTCCCACGAATTCTCGTATCCAAACAAACCGTGTCAAACTTCGCTCATCTTCCACAAAAGAAAAGTCTCAAATCATCTAATATCGCGTAAAATTACCACGATATATCAAACTCACTTAAAGTCACCCAAAAAATTTCTATTCCCATCACTTCTCGGATCGCTCAAACCACAACAAACCGATTCAAACCGAATCAAACTTCTCTCATCTTCCTTAGAAAGAAAATCTGAAATTATCTAGTATCATGCAAAATTACCATGATATATTAAACTCACATAAAAATCAGTCAAAAAATTCCTCTTTCCATTGCTTCTCGTACACTAACAAACTCGGATTTCTCAAACCACAACAAACCGATTCAAACCTCTCTTATCTTCCTTAAAAAGAAATTCTCGAATCATCCAGTACCGTGCAAAATTACCACGATATATTAGACTCGCTTAAAAATCACCCAAAAGATTCCTATTCCCATTACTTCTCATATCCCAACAAATTCGGATTCCTTAAACCACAACAAACCGATTCAAACCTCTCTCATTTTCCATAAAAAGAAAATCTCAAATCGATATATTAGAGTCGCTTTAAAATCCCCAAAAATTCCTATATCCATCATTTCCCGTATCCTAACAAACTCGGATTTCTCAAACCACAACAAACCGATTCAAACCTCTCTTATCTTCCTTAAAAAGAAATTCTCGAATCATCCAGTACCGTGCAAAATTACCACGATATATTAGACTCGCTTAAAAATCACCCAAAAGATTCCTATTCCCATTACTTCTCATATCCCAACAAATTCGGATTCCTCAAACCACAACAAACCGATTCAAACCTCTCTCATCTTCCATAAAAAGAAAATCTCAAATCGACATATTAGAGTCACTTAAAAATCACCAAAAAATTCCTATATCCATCATTTTCCGTATCTCAACAAACTCGGATCTCTGAAACCTCTCGCCTTTCTCGAAAAGGAAATCCCGAAACGTAATTTCACGTGGAAAAAGCAGTCACTCGTGTGGCACCGCGCAAACTTTCCACGACGTATCGAACTGCCTGCAGATATCGCGGAGAAAGATCAACGGTGCACAATGGAATACCTCGAAGCTCGCGAAACGAGAATGCCCGAAAAAGAAGGACACGAACACAATACGCGGTGCGAGAGATGAAAGGGCCACCCTGTAGATGATACGGCCGAGTATATACTCGCATGGAAGTGTCCGCGAGTATCCGTGGCTGCACGTGTGCCGGTTTATACACGAGGCTACAAAGCGTGCCACGTTCCGGCGGGTGTGCTTCCTCCGGGTGTCCGCTCCAGTGGGCCAAACCAACCGGCCAGCCCCAACCAGCTCCAACGAGCAGCCGGTCCGACGACCATTGAGATTACGCTCTCTCGTCGGCTCGCTTCCCCGTGACTCTCGCTTTTCTTTTTCCCTTAAATGTCACGCGCTCGAGATGGGTCCGCTCGATTGTCGGCCCTCGGCCGATTTATTAATTTTACCTGACCACCGGACAATCAGAGACGGACCGATTCGATGATTACGTTGATTGCTCGTGATGATGATCAACTTTTTTCTTACCATTCTTTTTCTTCCTTTTTCTTTTTTCCTTTTTGGGATCTTTGGAGAATTGTTCGATACGTCAGGCAGTGGACCCGCGAGGCTCGACGCGAGGGGTCGGGAGTGATTAGAGTGATGGATTGTCCGAATTAAATATGCGTTTAGTGTTCAAGCATGGGACAAGAGATCATTTCGGATGTGTCGTTTGATGGATTGCAAGTGGCTCGGTGCAGACGGTTTTTAAAATTTTTTAGAATATGCTGAGCGAAAACGGTGTTTATGTACGTCATACACTGGTGTGTGACGATGACACAGGTGACAGGTGAATTTTTAGTGTAGACTTAGGGTTCTTGGATTAGAGATTGGATATGATTACGAAGTATTAAAAATTAAATAATTAAATACTGCGAAATGATAATCGAAATAAACACGGTCATTCGGCCATCTTGTTGACATTAACTACTATTCATGCTTCCCTGACTACACTAATTCGCTCACCCTGATCCAATAAACTAGAAATAATTTAAATTTGTACTTTAAATTGAAATTGAAATTTTAAAAAATTCATTTGCACGTCAGTGAATAATAACTATTTAAAATCACGGTAAATTAAATCGATAGAAATACTTTTATATCCTCAGTGGCCGATCGTGAAGGATAAATAGATGTGCCTCTTGACGAATAAATTTATAAATCATTGGAATTATTAATTATTAATATCAGGTAACCGCAGTCTAAACAATAAATTATGCAAATTTGAAAAGATTAAATATTCGAATAAATTTTACTCGACTAAATCATTGTTTCGCGATGGTTCGAAGATATCGGTGCCATTTTGTTTCGCATTTTACGTAGAAGAAAGAAGAAATGGATCTCGTGCGGTTAAATTTCCAGAATAACAAGGAATTTATTCCACTGTCGCAAGAAGGTTCGCTTGATTCGAAGCGCGTGATAATGGCACGGTTGCGCTGGATGTTTGCTAAATATGGAAACCTGTCAGGCCAATTACTCCAATAATTATCAATTAGTTCTGCCGTTGCTGAATTGATTCCATCCTCGAGGCCCATTACACTGTAAGAATATTCCACGAGCCACATGAGAAATTTTCCATATCGAGCCACTACTCTCGCGAATCGAAGTCGGCGTTAAAAAACTTATTTGAATAAACAGGCTTCCGAGAAGTTTCTTTAGATAATTACAGTTTCTTCAAACTGTGTATGAATTTATTATAATAAGGAACACACCTGCCACTCGGTCAAAAACGTTAAGTACACTGTCATGGGCATCGTTAGAATCAGAATGGAGTTTTTGTACGCTCGCAATGAAAGAACATCCAGTGCTTATAAATACTCTTGTAAACTCGCCTTTAATTCAAGAATTCTTACGAAATTCCCTTTAATCTTCTGGAAATTACCAGTCGAATTACAACTCGGACGATTATCCAATTTTACCCGAATATTCGGGGTTCATAATCAATCACAAAGCAGGATATTCCGTAGGTATACCGGCATTATGTATTTAGATCCCTAATTTATCAGACATAAAATTAAGCAACAAGTCAGCGCAACAAGAAATGGCCCAATCAAATAATCCAAAGTCGCTAATGCCTCCATTATACTCCTAGAACGCAACACGACTCATTTTCAACCCTAATTCTCCGACCACAGAGCTGAAGAACGAGCCAAGTACGATAGGAAACATCGTAGAACATAGTTGCCTTTATTTTAATATCGTCATTATATTCTTATTAGCTGAACAAGACATACCTCGGTCCCTAATCCCACGTCTGCTAAATTCAAAAATAAGATAATACGACACGAAACATCGCGGAATCTAACGATGCCTCAGTTTAATAGCTCTATTATATCTCTAGAACGGAAGAAGACATAATTCGGGCTCTAATTCCTCGTCTACGACATTCAAAAACAAACTGATGCGACAGGAAACATCAGAGGATGCAAAGTTATCTCGACATTAATAGCTCTATCTTAGCCCTAGGATACAGTAAAACATAATTCGATCCCTAATTGCTCGTTCACGAAATTCATAAATAAGCTAATACAGAAGATAAATCAAAGAACCTTTCGATATCTTCATTATACCTCTAGAATGCACCAAGATGTACATAGTTGGACTTCCAATTCTTTGTTTCCATAATTCGAGAACTCGCTTTTATTTTACCATCTTCGTCACATTTTTAGAATTTAACAAGAAGTACTTTGGTCTCCAATTTTTGGTCCAAAAAATTCTAAGAAAAGCTGGATGTAATACATCCATTGTGCCCCTAGAATGCAAGGAGGCATACCTACTTTGACCTCCAATTTCTTGATTAAAAATTTCTAAAAAAGCTGGATACAATGTACTTGTCATGTCTGTAGAATATACTTTGCAGCGAGGTATACTATGATCACAGGAAGAAACATTAGAGAAATCAAAAGGGTTAATATCTTCGCCATACTCCTAGATTTCAAGGGGACGTACTGTGCGTTCGAGAAAAGAAGGCACAGAGCGATTACTAGTCCTCACGACTGATAAACTCCGCTGATTCTCCCTTGATCACAGGACACAGTGATCGATGATCTTCGTCATCATCTTTGGCCAATAGCTGTCACTGTTTGTAATTTTTAGGAGACGTATTGTGCATTCGAGAAAAGAAGGCACCGCGTGTTTACATCCTCGCGACTGATTAACTCCGCTCATTGTCTCTTGATCATAGAAAACAGTGACCAATGATCTTCGTTAACATCTTCGGCCAATAATGCTCACTGCCTGTGATTTCTAAGAGACGTATTGTGTGTTCGAGAAAAGAAGGCACCGCGTGATTACTAGTCCTCACGACTGATAAACTCCGCTGATTCTCCCTTGATCACAGGACACAGTGATCGATGATCTTCGTCACCATCTTTGGCCAATAGCTGTCACTGTTTGTAATTTTTAGGAGACGTATTGTGCGTTCGAGAAAAGAAGGCACCGCGTGTTTACATCCTCGCGACTAATTAACTCCGCTCATTGTCTCTTGATCATAGAAAACAGTGACCAATGATCTTCGTTAACATCTTCGGCCAATAATGCTCACTGCCTGTGATTTCTAAGAGACGTATTGTGTGTTCGAGAAAAGAAGGCACCGCGTGATTACTAGTCCTCACGACTGATAAACTCCGCTGATTCTCCCTTGATCATGGAAAACAGTGACAAATGATCTTCGTCACCATCTTTGGCCAATAGCAGTCACTGTCTGTGATTTCTAGGAGACGTACTGTGCGTTCGAGAAAAGAAGGCACCGCGTGTTTACATCCTCATGACTGATTGTCTCTTGATCATAGAAAACAGTGACCAATGATTTTCGTTAACATCTTCGACTAATAATGATCACTGTCTGTGATTTCTAGGAGACGTATTGTGCGTTCGAGAAAAGAAGGCACAGAGTGATTACTAGTCCTCACGACTGATAAACTCCGCTGATTCTCCCTTGATCATGGAAAACAGTGACAAATGATCTTCGTCACCATCTTTGGCCAATAGCAGTCACTGTCTGTGATTTCTAGGAGACGTACTGTGCGTTCGAGAAAAGAAGGAACCGCGTGATTACTAGTTCTCACGACTGATTAACTCCGCTGATTCTCCCTTGATGATGGAAAACAGTGACAAATGATCTTCGTCACCATCTTCAGCCAATAGCGGTCATTGCCTATAATAATGGGAGTGTCAATGGAGTTTATCAGCCGATTAATATAATCACGCTGTGCCTCCTTTTCTCGAACGCACTATACCTACTTTGATCCCCAATTCGTCGTTGAAAAATTCGCAAACAGCGAAAACTCCGAGTAACCCGAGACAGCCTTCACCCGAATCCTCTTCAATCTCCATTTCTGCCATCACAGCATCGAACTATCATAGTCCTCTGTCTGGCAGCTACTCAGGGTCCCCTCCACGCACGGTGATCAGACGTAATAAAAATCCACTTCGCCACGCGCGTCGATCGAACAATGTTTCATCAGTGACCGTTGTCCGGCGGAGTCAGTCGTATCGGATCTCTCGATCGTTAGCTATCGAGCGATCTCGCGTCCGCTAATGATGGATGAATCGTTGGGTGAGCCCGCGGGTGTGACGTAAGCGGATTAGGCGCGTTCGATTAGACGCTAATCAGCCGCGCTGCCAAAAACTGGCAAGACCGGTATTTACCTGCTGGCAGATCGATCACGGGACCGATCGAGAGGGCCGTGGAGATAGCCACGAGACCCGGGGCTCGGGGATGAACGTGTTTATCGTCTATACGTGGCTGTCACTTGGCCACGAGTAAACAGCTCCCGTGGTTTATCGCGGGAACAGCTTCTATTATCGGCGCGTTTATCGGACGCGAGGCTCTAGGTTATCGTCTAGCCGACGTCCCTTTTTCCTTTCTTTCCGATGGAGTTTCCTTGTCCGTCCACTCCGAGGACCGAAAGAGGAACGTGACTCACCGCGACTAGATGCGTTTCTTGGAAATGTTGAACTTGGGACTCGAAGGCGACCGAGCCGAGTGGATATGATTAATCGAGATAGCGCATCCTCTGCGAGAATCGAGATGCGAGGAAACGAAGGTGGAATATATTCACCATGCTGCTTAAGATTTCGGATTTTGGAGGTAGCCAAGTGGCGAAACGTGGCAATGATTAATGACGAAATTCGGTTAATAGAATTTGTGATTCCAAAGGTGAGACTCGATGAGAGATAAAGGTGATTAATTTGATAACAATTGGAAGTTTATTTCTTGGAAAATATTGGAAGTTGGAAATAAGTTGATTTTATTAAGAATTATGTTAAGAGACCAAGGTTTTGTATTACGGTGGGAAAAGTATAGCAAAGTGGAAGTTGCATTAAAGAGCTGCTCTGCTTTGTAAAGAGAGCTCATAAATTTTACAGCTATATTAAAACGTGCAACTCTGCGCAGTTAGAACCGAAGTTCCACTTATTTGCAAATCCCAGGTCACATTTGAAATCGATGACTTCTGTATAATCGAGTGGGCAACCATTTCAACGCCAGATTTTCTTCATTCGTTGCTTCGCGGGTTAATATTATTTCGTGATGTATCGACGTATATCGTAATTTGCATTATTATAGTTGTGTAATACGATACAAATATCGACGATTGACGACGAAGAATCTAAATTAAAATTCTGTAACTCATACCAAAAATTATAATTGTATATAATATTATGAATATTAATATACTTTCTAAACAATAGAAATAAGACAGTAAATTTTTACAACAAAGTATGAAAATTAAAATTTATCAAAAGTTTAGTCAGTAAATTATTACACGATAAACTGTCCTATATAACTCGGTAAAAACTACGATATTAACCGCACAACCATTCAAAATTTTACCCAATTTATCACCCACTACCCCAGAAATCTGAATTTACAAAACACCACAGATACCAAAATGTCATTGCTACATATATTCATATCCATCACGCTTATATCAGCTATCCATCTCCCTCGCATTCGTTCTCCCAATTCTCCCAAGTCATTCACCGAATAAACGTTTTAAACAAATATTTCGATCCTCCGATTCCATATGCCACGATCAAAAATTTCCACCGAAAAAGCCACGAAGTTAATCTAAACCAAACAGCAGAAATATAGAGCTGACGCCGAATAAACTGTCTCTCCAGGAACTTGGTGGTAATCTAAGGAGAGGCGATTTGAGCGTAATCTAAAGTCCATAAAATGGAGGATCCACTGGAGAAAACTGGAATCAGCCGTCGGCCAGACCAATGAACGACGAAGGAACCAGCCGATATCGGTTATCCCGAACACGAGGCTTCGGATCAAACCGCCTCGTTCCCATCGCTAGGCGGCACTCGCGGGTCCGGCCGGGTCACGAGGATGACCCCACGGGGTGACCCCGACGGAAGGATAGCCGCGATGCCCCCTGCGCGCACGCGATAACACGCGCGGCCGTAACGCCGTGTTTTTCGAGCCTCTCGCTTCTCCCGGAGAAATAAGGAGCCGAGCCGTGGGTCGTAGGTCGAAGATACCGGCGCACGCAAGCCGGCTTTTGTGCGCTGCCGAACGGACACGAGCTGGCCCCACCGTGGACAGAGAAAAATGGACGAGCCACGCGAGGGAGAGCCGCGGCGCGGATCGCGGGGCGAGCAGGCGAACAAGAGGAGGAGGTCGAGGTGGCACGAGGTGCTTTATGGCGAACGCGGGGAGGATTCGGGGAATTTTATGGGGCGATACGTTGCTGGGATACTAGCTGCGAGAGAGGCTGGGTTGCTGGGAGATGGAGGGTGGAAATGAAGTTAATTGGTGACGTACCTTTTTACTGGAATTAGAAGTATGTAAGTACTTGTTACTTTCTACGAGATTATGTCTGTTATAATAATTTCTTTTTAGGATGTATTGAAAAGCAATGGGTAAATCAGCTGTCTGGTATTAACCCTTTGCACTCCTTCGATGAATCAGGAACTCCTATGTCGAGGTACACTTGGTTCTTTATTTACCGAACAAGAAAACAGAAAATAAGTAACTACTCGAATTACTTAAATTTAAAATATAAATTACAACGGGAGCTGTATTAGTCGGTAACCAAAATTCTTTAAAATAAGTAGCAGTCGAGAAACTGTCTTGTGAAGTAAATTTCAAACATAATACTCAAAATAGTTGGGAGTTATTGGCAAGAAAATTAAAAAATAATTCGGAGTGCAAAGGGTTAAAAAATAACACGTAAAATCAATGTCCACGGGTTTGTTTTTAATAATTTAACACGATATTACGTGTTTGTTTAAGTATCGTGAAGTGGAACTGGTGTTAGTTTTTCTTTTAATTTTATTGCAGTATGAATACGATAACTTGAGGTGCGTTTTTAAGAATTATATAATATTAGGCACCAATTGAAAGTTAAACCGTAATTGAAGACGAGATAAATATTAAATAATAAATAATATCCCAGCACTATAAGGTATAACTATTATATGTATGCCCTAACAGCCACAATATATATTAAAGTTAAATGTGATTTAATTGAAAATTTATGGACCCCAAGAATTCGATAAAATCATATTTCTTTTTGCTCTCTTATACGAACACTTTTGTCGTCAAATTAATTGACCTAATGAAGATACTACTACACTTGAATTATTGGTATAGGAAACTTTAGGAAGTGGAGATTAAATAGTAAGTGTGATATAAGATAAAATTTAAAAATACACGTATGCTTTTATTAGTCGTTACTAGTACTGTAATTACTACGAAATGACGTATATTTAGTAATAGTATTAGCAAAAATATTAATGCAATTCATATTCCTGTTATGTTAAAGTAAAAATAGCGAACAAAGAAATGGATAAGAAGAGTTTGACGAAAATTAAAAGGAACTGAACCTATAAATAAAGCAACAAGTCACAACAACGAGTATTTGTATAAATAACCTAGCACTCCCCGATATTCTTACGTCATAGAAACTGACTAAACAACGTTTCCCAGGGAAATAGTATACGTCGATGATTACAGAAGATTGCACGGCAAGAAGTACATAAACGAAGGATACCTTTTTCCCTGATACAGTAAATGAGTAACGCGAGTGAAGAGTAGGGAAAAAAGGCAGGAACGACTTACAGAGGTTTTAATTAAAAACCGGAACGATAAAGAAAGCCATGTGCATCGTAAAAGTATCAAACGATAACAAAATTGCACAACACCGTGTGTGCAACAACTAACAGATTATGCCGCTCTAATTCCAAGAAAGCAAGCCGGTAAACACTTCATCGAACAACTATAATTCCACAAACAACTGTATAATTCCAATCTCAACCCATCCCCAGAGAAGCATACGGATTAAATCAAGTACATGTTATAAGTACAACACCCCAATATAAAAATACTCTGAAAAATTTAGAGCCTCGATGTTATCGAAAAATTCAA
Source organism: Eufriesea mexicana (assembly GCF_001483705.2). Taxonomy (NCBI): domain Eukaryota; kingdom Metazoa; phylum Arthropoda; class Insecta; order Hymenoptera; family Apidae; genus Eufriesea; species Eufriesea mexicana. The sequence continues at coordinate 38,903 of NW_016908664.1, read as the reverse complement.
TTAAAAGAACTGGAAAATTGATCGCAGAAGTTGATGGCAAAAATCAAGATACAAAAATAAAAGAGCTGAAAGAAGTTGGAGTAAAGAGTAACAGGAAATGCACGAGGCAAAGGAAGAAGAATGTCGATGAAGAGAGAGAAGAGAGTCCCCTGTGGAGAACGAACGTCGATGAACGAGGAGAATCGAAATTTAGAGTCTCGATCTTGCCAAAAAATTCAATTATAATACAAGGCGATCGCAGAAGGTGATGGCAAAAATCGAGGCACGAGAAAAAAGAAATCGGTGGGAGTTGGAGTAAAGAGTAACAGGAAATGCACGAGGCAAAGGAAGGAAAATGGCGATGAAGAGAGAGGAGAGAGTCCCCTGTGGTGATCGAACGACGAACGAGGAGAATCGGAATTCAGAGTTGCGATCTTAACGAAAAATTCAATTATAATACCAGGTGATCGCGAAAATCAAGATGGAAGAAGAAAGAAATCGAGGAAAATTAGAGTAAAGAATAAAAGGAAATGCACGAAGCAGAGGAAGAAGAACGGAAATGGAAAGAGAAAGGAGAGAAAATTTCTGTGATGATGGAATAACGAGAAACGAGAAGAATCGGAATTCACAGTCTCGATTTTCCCAAAAAATTCAATTATAATACAAGGTGATTGCAAAAATGAAGATAAAAGAAGAAACAAAATTGATGAAGTTAGAGTAAAGAATTAAAAAGAAATGCACGAGGTAAAGGAAGGAAAATGACGATGGAGAGAGAGAAGAGAATCTTCTATGGCGATGAAACAACGAACAAGAAGAATCGAAATTCAGAGTCTCGATTTTCCCCAAAAATTTCAATTACAATACAAGGTGATCGCAAAAATCAAGATAAAAGAAGAAAGGAACCGGAGAAAATTAGAGTAAAAAGTAAAAGGAAATGCACGAAATAAAGGAAGGAAAATGGCGATGAAGAAAATACCCTGTGGTGATCAAACAACGAACAAGAAGAATCGAAATCCAGAGTCTCGATTTTCCCAAAAAATCCAATTATAATACAAGGTGATCGCAAAAATCAAGACAAAAGAGGAAAGGAATTGAAGAAAATTAAAGTAAAAAGTAAAAGGAAATGCACGAAATAAAGGAAGGAAATTGGCGATGAAGAAAATACCCTGTGGTGATCAAACAACGAACAAGAAGGATCGAAATACAGAGTCTCGATTTTCCCAAAAATTTCAATTACAATACAAGGTGATCACAAAAATCAAGATAAAAGAAGAAAGGAACCGGAGAAAGTTAGAGTAAAGAGTAAAAGGAAATGCACGAAGTAAAGGAAGGAAATTGGCGATGGAGAAAATACCCTGTGGTGATCAAACAACGAACAAGAAGAATCGAAATTCAGAGTCTCGATTTTCCCAAAAATTCAATTACAATACAAGGTGATCGGAAAAATCAAGATAAAAGAAGAAAGGAACCGGAGAAAGTTCGAGTAAAGAGTAAACGGAAATGCACGAGGAAGAGGAAGAAGAACGGTGACGAAGAGAGAGAGAGGAGAGAGCTCTCGTGGCGATGGAACAACGATGAACGAGGAGAATCGACTTTATCGGCGACAATTCTTACGAGCGAGTCGCATGCGCCGATAACACCGCGCGGAGGTCGCGGGAAAGAATACCTTTTAGCCTCCTTTATCGGGCTCACTCGTGCGTCAATGGCGGCGGTGGCTTCTTCCACGGAGATAATGCCGTCCTGCCGGTTCAAGAAGGCCGGAATAATCGTTTTTGTGAGACACGAGCATGCCCCGGCAGTGTGCTCCTCCACGCACATGCGATTCGCTACACGTGCTTTATGAATCTCGGTGCCACTTCGCGCTCTTTCTCTATCTCGCGAGGAGAGCACGAGGATGTTGCAGCATATCAGTCCGATTCGTGTTTGATTTTCCCTCTAATCGCTGTTAGCTGATCTAGTTCGATTTTTATGTTTTATACGCCTTTCAGTAGATACCACTGCTCCGTTTTACGGTCTTAAACGCTGGTGAAAGATACATGTGTGAATATGTACAGAGAGAAACGTTCATATAATAATAATAAGCATCTATGAATTAAAAGAGAAACAGCTATAAACACATAACACATTGATAATAAATAAGTTATAATTTTTAAAAATATATTTATACCATGGTACAGTGATTTTTAACCATTTTTTGACTAAGGAGGGGTACGAGTTGAAAAATTTTCTGCCATAAGGCTGATAATATTTCTTGAAAGGTGAATAAGAAATCGTACAATAATTAACATGTAGAATTATTTAATTTCGATACCTCGCACTATATTAAATTCGATATATTAATTAATATCGAGCTTCGAAATTTTATCAAATGGCGACTGAGGGGCACCTTCCGAGTGCAAAGAGTTAATCTGTTTTAGCTGGAGACACGTATAAGGTAATTTATAAAATTCGGTATCACAGCGAAAGGAATATTTTTTGGTAATGGAAAGAGATAAACATAATTCGGTTCACACCGAATAATTGTTGTTGCCTTGGATATTGTCATTTTGGTGTTTGACAATTTAACGAAGAAGAACGAATTAACAGTACCTTCGAATAGTCAGTTGGATTATATAAATAATTATAAATATTCTAAATAGCTATAAATACACTAAATAATTAATTATTGGACGACTTAAAAATTTTCACGTTATATCAACCCTTTGAGGGCGAATGCCCTAATATTCTTGGAAATTTTTTATTTTTTACAGTGAAAGCTGCTTGGATTATAGGAAAAGCAATTTTAGCGTTTTCATCAGTGCTGTTGGCATTCTTTAATTTAGAAACTTCGCCTCGATTTGTTAATTTCAATTGTTTATTATATACTCCATGTATCGTTATCTTCGTTTCTCGTCAGCAAAGGGTTAATATGTGGATAGAAATTAATACCAATATCTTCCACGTTTTCTAACAATGGACAAATTAATATATTTAGATAATAATATTTAAATATTGACAACAATTCTAAATAAACTATTTTTAAACACAAAGATTGACTCTATCTTGAAAATTCTTTTCTCTCTCACTCACTCTTATTAACTCATGTTTACTCTATGACGATTCTCACGTAACTGTTTCATTCTAGCATATTCTTCAAAACATTTTTTATCAACATTTACACTAGATTCCACTCGCATATATTATATTTGCATAGTATCAAATAACTTTCATTTATTCTACCTCAATACCATTCACACATATGAAACCAACACTCGACTCTCATAAAACCAATACTCACATAATGTGTTATATTATATATTTTAACAAGTGATTCTCTAATAGCGATTTTCTAATCATTTTTACAGATATAAAATTATGCTAAGTAATAGCAATTTCGTTCAATTTGATTCAATTAATAATCCAATTTAATATTTTGACATTCTAATGTTATGTATAACTTCATCATCAACATAACAATCATTATTAGAGAATCACATGTTAAAATATATAATATAACATATTATTTGAGTATTAGCTTTATGTCATAGTAAGTACAACATTAAAGTATTAAATTATTATATTTTAACATGTGATTCTCTAATAATGATTTTCTAATCATCTTTACGAATATAAAATTATACTAAGTAATAGCAATTTCGTTTAATTTGATTTAATTAATAATCCAATTTAATATTTTAATATTCTAATGTCATATATAATATATAATAATTTAATACTTTAACGTTGTACCTACTATGACTGATCAATTGCATATAAATCTCACAAAAACCAGAAGAAGAATTGTACATTGGAAAAGTATTTAATTTTAATCAACCGACCACTGTGCATCCACGTCATTCGCGATAAAATTCTACGAAAATTCCAGACTTCGAGCAAATTTGATCAAGCGAAGGCTATTATTCCGCGATTTGACGTGAACATCTCACGAAGAGCTTCGTCACTTCAGTGTCAAATACGAGATTACCAGACATTAGAATAGTCACGATGAGCGTCTTTCGAGTATCTCGAAGACGGAATAAATTTGTCTCGGAACTGTACATTACACTTAATTTAACGATGCGACACGACTACCTGTTTTTACAAACAGCAAACACATATTCTTTCTAGCATCATCACCCGAGATGATGAGACCGTGACAGTTTTTTTCCCCGCTAAATTTACCATTTTCTGCGGCTGTGGGCATTAAGCGAGGCGATAAGACCGGCAAAATAATCGTCTGCTCCTTTTTTCGCGAAATGTAATAGAATTTTCACGAAGTTTTTCAGCGTCCAATTCAGCGCACGAAGGCGCGAGGATTCCAACATAATCCTCGCGGTTTTTGCCCGCGCTTGCTGACGCTGTCTATTGCCATTTAAATCGTCCAACAAATCATTCTTTTTCCTGGCAGCTTTTTTCCTTAAAAGGCAAAGTGTGAGTTAACGGCGTGCCCGGCGTAGGGAAATTTCGATCGGCAGGGAAACGGTTAAGCCGACGCGTAACGCGATAATAAACGCGGGAAAAGTGGCCTCGTCGGCTGAAATTAGTTGGCGAAATTTATCGCCGGTGGGCGTCGCGGGAAAAATAAACCGAAGTCGATAAACGCACACCGTGGCTGAGGTATGCCGCATTAATAGTTCCTGTACAATATTAATATATACGCTGACTTTACGATTATTTCTACCCGCGCTGAAATGCAGCCGAGGGTAATTAAGTATTCGTGAAATACGGCGTACTTACCAAGCGCTTTCCAGCTCGTTTCAGCGCTTAACCTTCCCCTCCGCTTGCTGAACGTCCCGTTCGCAGAGTGATTCGCGAAATTCCTGTAAAATTCCGCAACAAAAATCCCCGATTCGTCTCCGGCGCCAACTACATACAACTTCGTATTCGTAACCTACAATCGCCGAAAGGAACACAGACGATCTTTCTCATAAGGGAAATTTCGCTAATAATTTCGCTAATAAATTGGTAATTTAGTAGAATTTTGTTGAGTTAGGTAAACATCGTGACGAGTCAAGCCTATAATAATTTAATACTTTAACGTTGTACCTACTATGACTGATCAATTGCATATAAATCTCACAAAAACCAGAAGAAGAATTGTACATTGGAAAAGTATTTAATTTTAATCAACCGACCACTGTGCATCCACGTCATTCGCGATAAAATTCTACGAAAATTCCAGACTTCGAGCAAATTTGATCAAGCGAAGGCTATTATTCCGCGATTTGACGTGAACATCTCACGAAGAGCTTCGTCACTTCAGTGTCAAATACGAGATTACCAGACATTAGAATAGTCACGATGAGCGTCTTTCGAGTATCTCGAAGACGGAATAAATTTGTCTCGGAACTGTACATTACACTTAATTTAACGATGCGACACGACTACCTGTTTTTACAAACAGCAAACACATATTCTTTCTAGCATCATCACCCGAGATGATGAGACCGTGACAGTTTTTTTCCCCGCTAAATTTACCATTTTCTGCGGCTGTGGGCATTAAGCGAGGCGATAAGACCGGCAAAATAATCGTCTGCTCCTTTTTTCGCGAAATGTAATAGAATTTTCACGAAGTTTTTCAGCGTCCAATTCAGCGCACGAAGGCGCGAGGATTCCAACATAATCCTCGCGGTTTTTGCCCGCGCTTGCTGACGCTGTCTATTGCCATTTAAATCGTCCAACAAATCATTCTTTTTCCTGGCAGCTTTTTTCCTTAAAAGGCAAAGTGTGAGTTAACGGCGTGCCCGGCGTAGGGAAATTTCGATCGGCAGGGAAACGGTTAAGCCGACGCGTAACGCGATAATAAACGCGGGAAAAGTGGCCTCGTCGGCTGAAATTAGTTGGCGAAATTTATCGCCGGTGGGCGTCGCGGGAAAAATAAACCGAAGTCGATAAACGCACACCGTGGCTGAGGTATGCCGCATTAATAGTTCCTGTACAATATTAATATATACGCTGACTTTACGATTATTTCTACCCGCGCTGAAATGCAGCCGAGGGTAATTAAGTATTCGTGAAATACGGCGTACTTACCAAGCGCTTTCCAGCTCGTTTCAGCGCTTAACCTTCCCCTCCGCTTGCTGAACGTCCCGTTCGCAGAGTGATTCGCGAAATTCCTGTAAAATTCCGCAACAAAAATCCCCGATTCGTCTCCGGCGCCAACTACATACAACTTCGTATTCGTAACCTACAATCGCCGAAAGGAACACAGACGATCTTTCTCATAAGGGAAATTTCGCTAATAATTTCGCTAATAAATTGGTAATTTAGTAGAATTTTGTTGAGTTAGGTAAACATCGTGACGAGTCAAGCCGGATATATAAATGTCAAGCGAGGACAGCAAACGTAACGAAATTAGTTTTAATTTAATTGGCAGAGATATGTTTACAGAAAATGGACAATAACGAGGACCACCATTTAACCCTTTGCACTCGACGATTTTCGGCTAAAGAAGAATATAGGAGTTCAAAGATTTTCTGTTACAAAGCCAACGATATTTTCCTGAGCAGTCGTATGATAATTAACCCTTTACACTCGAGAGGTGCTCTTCAGTCACCATTTGATAAAATTTCAAAGATCGATACCAATTAATATTTCAAATTTAAGACAATCTAACGGTGTGCGAGGTATCGAAATGAAATAATTGTACGTGTTAATTATTATACGAATTCTTATTTACTGTTCCAAAAAATATCGTCAGCTTTATAGCAGAAAATCTTTGAACTCCTGTTCTTTTTTAGCTAAAAAGTCGTCGAGTGCAAAGGGTTAACACGTAGAATTATTTGATTTGAATACCTCGTACACTGTTACATTATCTGAAATTTGACAAATTAATGAATAACGAGCTTCGAAATTTTAGCAAATGGCGACTGAAGGGCGCCTCTCGAGTGCAAAGGATTAATCGTAAAAAATATAGCGAACGAGAAGAAAATATTGTGGTAATGGTTAATCCTTTGCACTCCTTTGTCGAGTGTGACTCGACATCAGTTTTTATCACAGAAACTCCTATGTCGAGTTACACTCGACGATTTTTCATTCTTCAATTACTGAACGAGAAAACAGAAAATAAGTAGCTACTCGAATTATTTAAATTCAAAATATAAATTACAACGAGAGCTGTATTAATCGGTAACCAAAATTCTTTAAAATAAGTAGCAGTCGAGAAACTGTCCTGTGAAGTAAATTTCAAACAAAATACTTAAAATAGTAGGGAGATATTGGTAACAAAATTGAAAAATAATTCGGAGTGCAAAGGGTTAACATAGAGTTTGAATATATATGTGTTGATGTAATAAAAGAGCGATGTCTGTAAGAAAGGTATGAGTGGAACAAGTATGCATGGGATGCCAATATCTAATGGATTCAGGTTATCGTGATGAACGAGTATGCGTGTAATGATCGAGGTGTTGCGTGAATTCTGTATGTTCATGCAATGTATGAAAGTAGAAAGAACAAACCAGAGAGATTGGGCATAGGTCAGTTGTAATTGAGCTGTAATAGTGAAATAAGTCTGAGAATGTGATTGTGAGAATATAATTAAGTTTGTACTGAATATTTGTGTTTGATTATTTCTTGTAATTAAATAAAGAACTGTTCTTATTGTTATTGATATTTCATCCACCACTAACAGATATACGTTTCTATTTGTGAAATGCAAAATACAGGTATACAGCTACCACTTAATATTTCCTCTGTCCTCGATTAAAATTAAAACGAGAGAATCAATCTGTTTTATTAACACCTAAAAATTAATAGTGACAGATATTTGCGTAGGGATTAGTTACTTGACAGGGTCAGCGTTAAAATATTCTAATCGTTATTAAAATCGTGTAATTTTGAAAGAAAGTAGATATTCGTGGAAATATCGAATCGAAGAATTACGACAAAATGGTATCGTCGTGATATCATGGCAATTCGTTCAGCGAGATCACCGCGAAAGCGCCGAAACAAAAGACCCCGACCCCAATGCGCCACGATGTCGGTTGCTGATTGCTGGTAAGTCGCGAGGAAAAGAAAGGGGGGAAAAAAGGAAAAGAACTGGAGTCTGGCGGAAATTATCGAAATAGAGCGCTCTCGAGAGCTAATCTAATCTGAGGAAGGAAAACTCCGAAGCTCTATCGGCCCGATAACCCCTGAGATCATGCATGCAATCTAAACCTTTCGAGGGAGCAAGCGATTCATGATCTTGGATTTGTAGCAGACGAAAAGGAAAAGGAAAAAAAGGAAGTTCGTGACACGTTATCGGGGTTTTGTAACCCTGGAGTTAATTGATCGCTCGTAATATATCGAGGAGGAAGAGGAAAGAGGAGTCGGAGAGAGACGTTGGACTCGGCGGGAAATTTGGTGCCGGATTCGAAACGCGAGGATGCAACTGCGTCTCGAAGTTGCATAATTGCATTCACCGCTTGTTTCTGTTGATTTTTCTAATCGACTGCTTTGCATAAGCGATCTGTGCGCGTGGTAAACAACTCGGTGCCGAAGAAACGCTGGCAATGCGTGTACACCGATTACGCAAAGAACTTAGTTTTGCAATTAATTCGAGCGATAGCTGTAGAACTTGCGAGACCAACCTAGATTTATGGCAGAAAATAATAAAGCCGGGAATTAATTCCAAGCGATCCAACCAAAAACCAACGCTCGAAGCAATATCCGTAAGAAAAATCACCACTGATGCAAGAAAATTACAATTCTTTATATATCGCATGTCAATGAAAATCAATTCCAACCGATGTCTCTTGATTCACTTAAAAACTGGCGCATAAAAATTTCATGATTTTCACGATGCAGCATCGTGAGGCAGGAAAATCGTCGGTAATTACGTAAATTACAACTTCTTGTAACCTCTAAATCGAGAAAAATGAATTCCAGGTAACCTCTCATATTCTAGCCAAGAATTAACCCTTTGCACTCGAGAGGTGACCCTCAGTCACCATTTCATAAAATTTGGAAGATCGATATTAATTAATATATCAAATTTATTGTAATGTAACAGTGTGCAAATAATTCTACAATTCTATTATTATACAATTCTTTATTTACTACTAAAAAAAGTTTCAGTATTTTAGTAGAGAATCTTTGATTTTCTACTCTTCTCTAGCCAAAAAATCGTCCAGTGCAAAGGGTTAATTCTAAAATTCTCTATTATTCTAAGAATCATTCTAAAATAATTAAAAGCTGTCGATACAACACCGATACTTCTATAAACCAAAAACGATGAACTCTGCTCGACTTCCTACACTCTAATCAAAAATTGGAATACAAAGATTGAAGAACCGATTCAACACCGATAACAAAAATCATTCCTAACCTCAAAACTTCCAACTTCCTATATATCCTACAAACGAACGCAAATGATCCACCGTGAACTCATCTAGCAGACACCTACTCAAGCTACCGGTTCTGAAAACTCGGAGCCACCCGACTACCTGAGAGACTACCAGAAACTACGCATCCATCAGACTCGACTAGAAGAATACGGAATACAAGTCACGAGTGCGCCACGATTCTTATTCACCGTCCAGCCATACGTCTGAAAGCGATAGGGAGAGGCTAGCAATCACTCTTGGCGAGTGAACCGGCGAAAAGCGAGACGACCTCGGGTTCACGAGGCTTTTATTGACGAGCGTCGGCCGATCGGCGCATTAAGGCGCCCTATCGCGAAGCGCTGATAACGATAGCAGCTCGTGCGCTTCTGCACGCAGCCTGAAAGCCGTAGAAAGTTATCGTAGCCCCACACGAAGCAGGCGTTCGCGATTTATCTTCCGGCGACACGTAAACACTTATTAACGGCGCACACTCATTAGCGAGTCGTGTCTGAGCCGCGTGCAAAGGTTATCGCGAGTTTCCGCGGGCAAAAGAGCCGCTTTGCGCGCGGAACAGGCCGGAATTCGCTCCGAGCGACCCTTCCGATGGAATTATCGCCGACCATCCTGCGGGGTTGACGATCTCCGCGCTGGTTGCAGTGGAAAATGGGGAACCGAGCGATTTCTCAACTCCCTGCATCGACGAAGCGAGTCTCCGTGCTGGGGATCGGTAAACCGAGTATTTGCTTTTGGTTTCGCGTGATAATATCGGTCGATGGATTATCGAGATGGATTCGTCGATGAGCCAGAGACGAGTTAACGCAGAGATTTGTTTGGAATTTGAAAATTCTGTTAGGAGAAAGGAATTAAATTTTTCATCGATTAGTTAAATAATAACAATGAGTGAAAATTCAACGGCTCATTTCGAAGAACCATCGAACCCTGCACCATACACTTCCCTTTTCCTTTCTTGAATATGAATACGCTTGTTAGCGTGTAATTCCAGATTTTGAAGTGCAAATTTCATTTTTGGGTTAGCTTCGAGCTTCTCCTTTGCACTCGAGGGGCGCACTTCAATCGCCATTTGATAAAATTTCAAAGATCGATAGTCATTGATATGTCAAATTTAAGATAATGTAACGGTGTACGAGGAATCGTAATTAAATAATTCTATGTGTTATTTATTATACGAATTCTTATTTACTGCTTCAAAAAATATTGTCAGCTTTATAGCAGAACTGTTTAAATAATATCGATGTCTTCTAGTAGCAGATTGTCAAATCTGGCTTAAGTTAGCGGTCCTACCGCGTGTTTCGGTGCTTTTTGACACACTATAAATTGAAAATGATTATAGATTTATAAATTTAACGTGGAGATCGGTTATGTGTAATTGGTATATGTAATTATAATGCTTCTGGTTTCGCGTGATAATATCGGTCGATGGATTATCGAGATGGATTCGTCGATGAGCCAGAGACAAGATAACACAGAGATTTATATGGAATTAAATTTTTCACCGATTAGTATGGATTAACGCGTTAAGTGCCCAGCCCGTTTTGCTCGCCGTTCCGTTCAGGTCCAAACTTATAAAACTCGGAAATATTGTACCAATTGCTATAACAGGAATTCTCAAATGTTAGGTCCAAAGATGGCGAAGAATTTAACACAAAAGGTTAGCACTTTTTGGTACTAGTCTGGGCCGGTCCCTGGGGACAGTATATATAATTGAAACATGGTAGGCATGCTTCGATACGTAACCCTAACTTGAAACCAATATTTAATTCCCTAACACATAAACTGTCATTCTATCTATGAACTCATACTGTTCATTTAATGAACATTCCTAAATTTAGTTATACAAAAATGGACAATTATCTCTAAATCACGAATACGACACAGAAGACAGACATCAATTCGTTAAATTATACAGCACAATTTCGTCCAAAGATGTCTGTATCCTTGACACGAGGCACGTTTCACGAACCCACGTGAACTTAATCCTAACCCTAAATACTTAATTGCCCAAACCGCGAACGAGACAGGACGAATTTGCATTGATCAACTGGTACAATGGAATTTCATTCGACGAACGCTACATCTCCAACGCGAAACATCCTTCGCAAACCAATTTACTTCCTCCACCTACATTCCGCGCACCGAACCAAGTACCGATTCTTGTATTCAATTAGAAGCAGCATTACCATCATCGTTCACGATGAGTAATATTCCATCGAATTCTCCATCACCGGGCAATTATACCAGCGTGGAACAATTAAACGTTGATTTATTAACAAGGTGTCGAAACGCGAAGCGTATCAAGCAACGAGCGCTAATTTCCCTCGGTGGCTGTTCGCGAGCCTGGATCTTTCGCAATCGGTCGTACAAATACGACCGCTCCGTACGTCCACTTACGCCGGTATAAATCATAATTAAATCCGAATGACCGACAATCATTCGTATCGCTTTTTGTCCACGGAGCAGCGACCATGGAGGCGGTGGCAGCTGCACAGGCATTATCGAGCATTGCCGATGCACTTTCGATCGCGATGCACCGGCTAACCGGTAAACCAGTTTTCGCGTTCACCTCGCCGATTACGCTCGTTCACCGATCCACGCCGATCTGCAGCCACCTCGTGGATTCTTACATAATTTATCTTAATCCTTCCGCGCCGATCGATTTGCACGATTCATTATGTCATTTGTCACCGGTCGAAAACCTATATACTGCACACCCGACGATCCTCCCCTGCGATCCCATCGATTTGTCTCCCGCCTCCTTCATCCGCCACTGCAGCTGCCGGCAAACGTAACGCACGGGTTATCCTTGACATTATGCGTGCGTTACCAGAACGAACGAGACTTCTCTTGCGAAATCACGACGCGTGCAACGCGGCTTTTTATGATTCCAATCCGCCTCGCGGGTAGACGATGATGATGAAGAAGAAGAAGAAGGAGGAGGCGGTGGACGAGCCTCGACGTGTTCGCTCTGATCCGTTATTACGCTTACGTAACCCATCTCCAGGCTTTTTTCCAGTAGTCGTTCATTAACGAAACCTGTTGCTCGAGAAACGAAATCGGTGAACGCATGCACGATCTCGAGATTTAATTCGCGGCAGATGCAGCTGTGCGTAATAGCAGGGCCTGTTTCCTGCCGCGGAAGTGTGGCGGGTATTCCGTAACAGGAAGGGATGAACGCGACGAAAGTTCGCTTCTTTTCGACGAGCTTCAATTTTCTCTCCTTTTTTTCCTTTTCCTCGGCTCCGGGCGATTTTAACGGTGAAACGTGCACCGGGGAATTTTCGCGGGACCGGTGCGTGTACGTGTGCGGTAGGCAACGTTGGATCTGTGTCACTGGAGTGATTGCAAATGGTAGAGTGTGAGTGTGCACGTATACGCGGAAGAGTTTGTCAGAAGGTTGTAAATCGTGTTTGCAAGTAAGGTTCCGTCCGAGACTTTGATTTCTTGGAAGGAAATCATTTAGGAATGGAGATAAGATTGTAAGCTAATGGAGAATTGTCTGTGGTTGCCTGTGGTCCAGATTATGGGTTTAGTACACGTTAAGTGACGATCTTGATTTATTTCCTGAGTGCACCTACGAACACAGGCGATCATCGCTTGGAATTATTAGAATTATTTATGGAGAATTGTCTGTGGTTGCCTGTGGTCCAGATTATGGGTTTAGTACACGTTAAGTGACGATTTTGATTTATTTCCTGAGTGCACCTACGAACACAGGCGATCATCGCTCGGAATTATTAGAATTATTGAAGTATTCGAACAGAGTTACATTTAGTAAGTTCAGCGAGTAAGATATAAGTGTTAAATCGACGTTTTAATTGTGCAATGAGGAAGAAATGCACAGATTGTATCGGGTAAAGCAAAAGAATAATTTAACGATGTGTACGATGCTTACAGTACATTCAGTGGAGATACGGGTCGTGGTGGCGCTAGTGAGTTAAGTGGCAGTTCGTCCTAAGGCTATCGCATACAACGAGAGATGACTCTACATTGTATTACAACTTCTTGTACCTAAATTAACGATGCTTTCGACGAATATTACACGTTGCTTTCGAATATTTTTTAAACATGTCCGTAATAAATGTACCGTAAATTCTATACATAATACATATCGTTGGATTCTTTTTTATTTTTATCGATGTAATTACGAAACTTCCTTCGCATTATACGCGCAATTATTTCATGAGAACATTACAGAAAAGCAGATCAAGATTCACCAATTCCTCTATTTTACATAGCAATGAAATTATTGTAGAAGTATTCGAACAGAGTTACATTTGGTAAGTTCAACGAGTAAGATATAAGTGTTAAATCGACGTTTTAATTGTGCAATGAGGAAGAAATGCACAGATTGTATCGGGTAAAGCAGAAAAATAATTCAACGATGTGTACGATGCTTATGGTACATTCAGTGGAGATACGGGTCGTGGTGGCGCTAGTGAGTTAAGTGGCAGTTCGTCCTAAGGCTATCGTACACAATGAGAGATGACTCGACACTGTATTAGAACATTTATACCCAAATTAACGATGCTTTTGATGAATATTACACGTTGCTTTCGAATATTTTTTAAACATGTCCGTAATAAATGTATCGTAAATTCTATACATAATACATATCGTTGGATTCTTTTTTATTTTTATCGATATAATCACGAGACTTCCTTCGCGTTATACGCGCAATTATTTCAAGAGAACATTACCGAAAAGCAGATCAAGATTCACCAATTCCTCCACTTTACATGGCAATGAAATTATTGCAGAAAGATAGCGAGGAGGAACCGTGCTAAGAAATCCCGAGGCAATCGTTGAAAGGTGATCTCTTCAGAAGATCTCGCAACGACGAAACGGTTAACGCTTCCACGCGCATAATAAATCAGATTCAGCCCTTGCCTGGGCTAATTTAACAGGCGGCAGATGCACCTGTACGAACAGCGGAACCTGACACGGAAGCGCAGCAAGCATTCCGTAACAGGAAGGGATGCTCCCCATGCCCTAACCCCCTAAAACTCATCGGGCCGAGGTTTCCTGTCGCAGGAAACGTTCCAAGTTGAAAGGGGGCGGCCTCGTCGAAGCGTGACTGCCATTTAGACAAGCTGCACACGGTCACGAACAGGTTAAGTCGTTGTTGGTTTTATCAGAGTTCGAACATTTTCGATGGTTTCGCCCAACTAAATTGCGCCAAGCTTTTTGCACCTCACGCTCGATTTCCTGCGATATTCCCTACCGACCCTACACTTGTGGTTCCTTCGTGGAAATTTATAGAGAGAAAGAGAGAAATTTTGGAGACATTTATACCGGGTGATACAGAAATGGCGAACAGATTTTAAGTTTTGGCAATATAACGAATTAATAAATTTTGCGATCTCTGTGGTTCTTTATATTTGTTTCGGTTCATAGAGATATTTTTCAAAAAGCAACGAGTGTAGTGAAAATATTTATAAGTAATTGAACTAGTAATAAGAGAAATAGAAAAGAAAATTTGGTTACATCCACATTGCTATGTAATTACTCTTTTGTAGCACACATTTCTATGTTATATATTCATACGATATTTCTATATTATATGAATTATTATAATCATCGAAGTCCAAAATTCTTTAAACGATTATTTTCAATTTTTCTTATCTTTTTCTTAAATTGATATTACTCGAAATATAACATAATGTTATTTACAATACTCGTTTTCTCTGTCTCATTTTTACGTAAATTGCATCATTCTTTACATACCACAATCAGTTCATCCCAATTGCAATAATAAAGGAATTCACGCAAACAGGCTTATTCATTGACGTCTTTCGAGTATCACGATCATTTGCTACCGACAAATCGTCAATTTACGTTCTCGATATCGTTGATCCAACGTGCGTCAATGACTCGGTTCATTAATTGATCCATATTACATCCGATCCAATCGATAATACCCCAAACTTGATTATCTTTAACCTCTACTGCATCCACCAAAAAGGGAGAAAAAAATAAAAAAATAAAACAAAGAAGGGTACTTGAAAATCAATGGGATTTATAATTAGTTTAACGACATTTAACGAAGTTCAACGGCGAAAATTCATTTTTCCTGCGTTAATTATCGAATTTCCGGTCGCACCACTGACAGCACGCATCGAATGCAAATCCGAGGGGAAAGTAAAAAGCGGAAATAGCCGGTGGCCGAGCGGGAGGCTTCTGCGGCCACCTGTCCTCCGATACAGAAATCAAAAGCGGAAGTCTACCATGGCACAGGAAGCATCGAACCGTGTCAGTAGCCTCTTGTCAGCCTCGACGCTTCCTTCTTCGTGGAATCAGGCACACGATAGAGGAACCGGCTCGAGAGCTTTGGAAAGTGGAAACTGCGAACGTGTCGAATGAATCACGGAAGTCGACGCTTATGGTGTCCACGGAACAGTTCCGTGGTGAGTAAAAGCCATGTCCGAGAAATGAAATTAACGTTCCATTAATTCCTCTTGGGGTTGTCGACTGGTGTTGCCATTATGACAGTTCATAACGAGTAATGGCATTTTCTTTTTACACGATAGACACGAGTTCTTTAATTCCAGTGTTGCAATGTCTTGAAGATTAATTCACTTCTAATTTTCACACGGTAAATAATTCTTCGGTTTGAATTTTAACAGGAAACAATTGATTTTTAACAAAAATTTTTGGAATACTATAAAAATATCTCGAAGATGTGGATAGAAATGGAAACCAATTTCTTGTACGTTCTTTAACAGTTAACAAATTAATATATTTATATAATAATATTTAAATATTGAAAACAATTCTAAATAAAGTATTTTTAAACACAAAGATTGATTCTATCACACGTATAAGGTAATTCATAAAATTCGGTGTCTCAGCGAAAGGAATATTTTTTGGTAAACTGATGGAAAGAGATAAACATAATTCGGTTCACACCGAATAATTGTTGTTGCCTTGGATATTGTCATTTATGTGTTTGACAATTTAACGAAGAAGAACGAATTAACAGTACCTTCGAATAGTTAGTTGGATTATATAAATAATTATAAATATTCTAAATAACTATAAATACACTAAATAATTAATTATTGGACGATTTAAAAATTTTCACGTTATATCAACCCTTTGAGGACGAATGCCCTAATATTCTTGGAAATTTTTTATTTTTTACAGTGAAAGCTGCTTGAATTATAGGAAAAGCAATTTTAGCGTTTTCATCAGTGCTGTTGGCATTCTTTAATTTAGAAACTTCGCCTCGATTTGTTAATTTCAATTGTTTATTATATACTCCATGTATCGTTATCTTCGTTTCTCGTCAGCAAAGGGTTAATATGTGGATAGAAATGAATACCAATACCTTCCACGTTTTCTAACAATTGACAAATTAATATATTTAGATAATAATATTTAAATATTGACAACAATTCTAAATAAACTATTTTTAAACACAAAGATTAACTCTATCTTGAAAATTCTTTTCTATCTCACTCACTCTTATTATCTCATGTTTATTCTATGACGATTCTCACGTAACTGTCTCATTCAAGCACATTCTTCTAAACATTTTTTAGCAACATTCACGCTAGATTCCACTCGCACATATTATATTTATATCATACCAAATAACTTTCATTTATTCTATCTCAATACCATTCACACATACAGTAGAAAGGAATATGTGGCAATTTTTCTGCGAATAATATCAAAACCAAGTTCCCAGATTAAAACAGAAAATCGTATTACCAATCTGATTAATAACATAGCATAATGGAATAATAATACACCTAATAATAGCGTAATCAAAATTTAAAAAACCGTAATACCAAGGGACGTCATTCACTGCGTCAGAAAAGAAGTAAAAAAATCCAAAATTAAAGGAAGCCTGATGCTTTTATTAATTTACCCCATAAACGATTCAAGATACCACCGGCCAAGGTACCATACCCATCAGAACCAGTTTCGCATTCCAGCAAACATGGAAGCCACAATCGAACGCGCATTGATACCAGCAAATAAAAGTGTTTCGAAGCTCCTAATTACCAGCGTGTTTAATCTCCTTCGTCCCACGGAAAGCCATCACGAAAGAGCGAAGAAACCCCGATTACAATCGGCCGGCCGATCTCGAGAATCGATCGACGCGATCACGATCCGGACCATCCGGTGCGTGCCTCTGTCGCGAGAAATTGCGTTTAGGCGGCCGCCGGCGCACCGTCCGAGGAATATTAATGAGCTGCATCGATGGAGACTAATTGTCGGGCGTATATAGAGCCGCTAATGCGTAAATTAAAAGTCGGTGCGACCAGATAGCTCGCGCTGCGCGATTTTTCGAGCACGAGCGTGCCAGTGGCCCCGATCCGGCTCTCCCGTGGGATTGAGCAATCAGGCAACCGATTATTTTCATCACGCCGCGAATAATTACTGCACTTTGATCCTATCCACCGTAAGTCATCGATAACTCGTCTCGTGGCCAGGCCAATAAGCCTAATGACCGATACAGAATTATCGCTGTTCGTGTGAACGTACCAATCGAACCAACCACTCGCGGCTGATTAACGATAATGATTATAATTCAAAGGATTAACGCAGCCAGAGGGTTTCGTTCATAAGGCTAACGAGACTTCCCAGCCACCCTTTCCGCCATTTTAATAGGCTCCACGCGTTTCTCGTTGCGGATTCTCCCGGGATCATCGTGATAAATTAGAATAGGGGCTGAGGGTAGATTTGAGGTTGCGTTGGTAGAAGGGTAGATGCCGATTTTTCCATGATTTTATACTCTAACGTCACTTTTAGTCTATAATGTATCTGCAGATTTTGGGGAGTGAGTTTTAAATCGGTTTTATCCCTTCTTTTGAAGATATTCGTCATTTCAGGGTATATATATTTCTGGAAAATAACGATTCAAAAGGTTATTTATATTTTATATTCATTGCAGTTTGCAGCGATGTTCAGAAGCGAATTTTTGTATGATTTTTAAGAAAGTAGGTGAATTACTCGATGTTGAAAGGTTGAAGAAAGATAATTTTATAATTAACTCGCTAGTTTTACAGGAATTGCCCGTGACACCACGATGAATTTTCTATTATGGGATACATATAACGTTGAAATATTATTTGCAATAGATAAGTTGCAATATATGACCATGTTTGACATGTTAATTGCGATGGGGGTCACCATTGAATTAATCATGGTAATGATAAAAATTTCTAAATATTGACATTTGTTTAAATAATATATATTTCTATCAATCTGGGCGTGACCCCCATGGCATTCAGAATATAATTTTTTGAGAATTTTGAGGATTTTCTTGTATTCATTATAGATCAAATAGGTCACTGTATTTAATAATTTTGTCAGTATAAGTATAACAAATTTGATTTTATTTTTATTTTACTATCACGTGTTTAATTGGCTTGGTTGACTAGCTGATCGTACATGAATCGACGTGTATTATATTTTTATTTGTTTCATCCAATGGTGTCACTGTAATTTTTCCACAGTTTGGATAATGACTCTGTTGTTCTTCGAGGAGGAAAGAATTGTGTAAGATGGGTTTCGCGACAGTGTTAAAACTCGTGACTGGTAAGCCGTAAGAAATTTTCCTCGATATCTCACCTTAAATATTCAGCTTTTTATTATTCCGCAGGTTGTAAACTCTCCTTGAGCTATTCTTAATGCAGTCAACTTTTTTCGAACCGACGCGTGTTTTTCGTTTCGATTATACTAAAACACGAGCCCGCGAATTATCCTCGAACGACGAGGAGCGATTACTTGGGAACCTTTTCTTCGTTTGCAACAGAAGGAAATAAAGAAAGGAAGCGATAATGTGACCAGGAAAAAGTTTTCTTTCCTCATTGCTACCAGTTTAACATTATCCGGAATGTTCCTTATTGGACGAATGAAACTTACTCGAAATAAGTAACGCGTACACAAATGTGCCATATATAGACGATAATAATTCAAACGATACAGTAAAAATAAGTATATATATAAATATTGCACGTAATACTTCTCTTGATTGAATGTAAAAAGAATCTAAAAATTTTCTTGAATTTTTTAAAATTCTAGAGTTTAATGTATAAAATACATGACAGTACGATTGAAAAGGGTATCGAAGATTGAATGAAGTACTATTAATTATTAAACTATATAAAAAGAATTAATTATTGCATTAATCGATATCAAAACGTTAATATCAAAAAATTATCGTTTAAAAAATTTCTATTTTGACATACAAAAATTAAATTACAACTATTCTCAAGCGAGAAAGTCAAACGATTTATTATATACAATCGTGTTTCTATTTGAACAAAAATCAATGATAATTTTGTTACCAAATATGCAAAATTATCGCAAAAATAAATAATATAATAAATATATATAAATATATCAAGTGCTACTTCACTTGTACCCTTTCAATGTACCCTGAAAATTTTCTTGAATTTTTTAAATTTAAAAATTTAATTTATAATACTTGACAGTACGATTGAAAAGGGTATCGAAGATTGAACGACGTACTATTAATTATTAAACTATATAAAAGGAATTAATTATTGCCTTAATCGATACCAAAACTATTAAAATCGAAAATTCGATATCAAAAATACCAAACAAATTATCGTTTAAAAAATATCAACGTTTATAAAAAAAAATCAACGTTAATTTTGTTACTGAATATGCAAAATTATCGCAAAAATATAACATATATACTGTACATCGGATCACGTAAATTTCAATCGATTTAATACAATGTAATTTTGATATCGTAATTCCTAGTGTCAAATATCACTTCCTGGCACTTCTTGCATCCCCGTGATAATTCGAACGTAGCAGCGTGATGTACGTTCGAAGTAAATTGCAGTCCTCTATACACACCTCTCTTCGTACGCTTTCGTTTTCAATTATCCCCGAATAATTTCACGAGGACACGACACCGACCGCCTGAACCCGAGTAATTCCTTCGCAGGCCGGCGTAGAAACGAGTTTCGCGGAACGCTTTATCCGTTATTTATTATCGCTTCCAAGGAATTATATTCTTTCGTCGGCTCTTAAATAACCAGAGGTACGAGACGATAGTAGCACCTAACAACTTACGACGAAAGACAGCGGATCCCCGGCTGGCCCCTCTCAACAGAGCCGCTCGTTAATCCCGTCCGTTAATGATAATTATATAGAAATATGAAATACACCCGAGTACCTAAATATTCGTTTATTAAGATACCGGTTCGAGTCGTACGTCAGGTGGAAACTTTTACGCCCAGTGCAATCCTGGATGAAAGTTTAAGCGTGAAGTACATTTTATTAAAGAGAATTATCTTTCGAGTTCCCTTCGTTCGTTTAATATTCGGTTGCTTTTCTTTGACGATAATCAACGTGGAATGTTAATTTGGAGTGGTAATTACGAGAGAATTTTAGTTACTATAGGAACCCTAACTATACGTTTGCACCCTAATTGGTGGGAAGTAATAGCGATATCTGTGGAACGAAACGATAAGTGCATGAGAAATTGTGATACGTGTTATGGGTGTTAATCTCTTAGACTGTAATAACGAATGCAACCTGTGGTGAGTTTTCATATTAAACCTCATAAAGATGAATTACACCAGTATTAGACTAAAATTCATATAATTTTATTCCAAATGAAACAGGTATATAATTGCTAATTAGAATTAAGTAATTTCAAAAGGCACTCTTTATCATAATTAAATCATAGTGCGAGGGGTTAAGGAAAGACTCGAATTTTTCACAGTATGACTAATAGATTTGAGTAATCTTTTCCTCCGTATTTGCCAGTGTACCAATATACCTACCTCTAGGTGTAATTAAATTGTACAGAAATTAATTTATTGTACATTGAAGATTATAATAATTGATTATAATACTATTAATAAAATTAATCATTAATTTCGTCAATAATTGAACAAGATTAACAATTAACATTATTTATTAAATATTCCCCATAAAAAAAGAATAATTCCTCACTTCAATTTGATTAATGAAAATAATATTTAAATAAGAAAAGAACGGGAGGAAAGGAAATAAAATTTGATTTTGCAAAAAAACTAACTACAATCATTCGTCCAACAACTCCGAATCCCCATAATCTAATATAAATAATCTAATAAATCATCATAATAATTACACCGCCTATTAATAAAATTAATCATTACTTTCGCTAATAAATGAACAAAATTATTATACATTAAATATTCCCCATAATAAGAAATAATTCCTCACTTCAATTTGACTAACAGAAATAATATTTAAATAAGAAAAGTACGAAAGGAAACGAAATAAAATGTAATTCTGCAAAAAAGTAACTACAATCATTCGTCCAACAACACAGAATCCCCATAATCTCTTAATATTCCACAACAAGTATTCGCATGCGAACTATATTTATTTCCATCATAATAATTACACCATATATTAATAAAATTAATTATTAATTTCGTCAATAATTGAACAAAATTAACAATTAGCGCTATCCATTAAATATTCCCCATAAGAAAAAGAATAATTCCTCACTTCAATTTGACCGACAAAAATAATATTTAAATAAGAAAAGAACGAGAGGAAAGGAAATAAAATTTGTTTTTGCGAAAAAGTAACTACAATCACACGCCCAATAACAGCGAATCCCCATTATCTCTTAGTATTCCACAACCAGTATTCGCATGAGAACTATATTTATTTCCATCATAATAATTACACCGCCTATTAATAAAATTAATCATTACTTTCGTTAATAATTGAACAAACTTAGCAATTAAACTATTCACTAAATATTCCCCATAAAAGAAAAATAATTCCTCATTTAAATTTGACCGACAGGAATAACATTTAAATAAGGAAAGAACGAAAGGAAAGGAAATAAAATTTGATTCTGCAAAAGAATAACTACAATCACTAATCCAACAACACCGAATCCCCATAATTTCTTAATATTCCACAACCAGTATTCGCATGCGGACAAAATTTATTTCCATCATAATAATTACACCGTCCTTCCAGGTTCCTCGCTGCACCGAATCATCGCATTGCTCAAAAATCCGCCTCTTCCAACCTCACCCTCCACCCCGTCGGCGTTTCCTTCCATTAAGAAAACCCATGAAATCGCGTCGTTTCCAGGGGAGCGAGGAAAAATTCGCGGCAGGAGCCGGTCGCTCGGGCGGACCCGGGACGGTGCATGTGTCGATTCTAAGCCGTGATTCATGGTGATTGCTCGCTGCGCGGAAAGGACGAGGAAGCAAGCGGAGAGGAAGGCGAAGGGAAAAAGGAGACTCTCGACTACCACGCGACCGCCTCACCCAGCTCAGCATCCACGGGCCCCATGTAAAATATCCCCTCTAACATTCCTCCGGAGCGGACAACCTCGGGACGTATCCTATAGCTAAGGCCCGGGATTTTAATTACCCCGAGGCGGTTATCGGTCGAAATCATACTTTCGGCCTTATTTATGACAATCCTAAACGACGCGGCCGCGTTCGACAATTTATGCGAGTCTAGGCGGCTAATTAATATTTGTCGCCATTCGCGCACGGCTTTGGCCACGGCTTCATGGTGTCCGAGCTTTTTCTCCCGAGCTTTTTTACCAGAAGCAAACAGAAACGGCGTTTCTTATTCGAGCTTTAATTTCACGCGAAGCTTCGACGCTCACGGGGATAATAATTAAGCCGTTAAAACCAACGTCGGATCCTCGAACCGGTGCTCCTAGCGTGTAACTTTTATTGTGGCGCACCAACATGGCGACTGGAGAGTTTCCGCTCCCGTTAGCAGCTTAATGACGGAGGTAGGGTTCGTTCGAGACGCGTGGAATTCGGGTGATTTATAAATACGAAGAGTAATTTTATGAATCGTGGATCGCGAGATTTCTTTAATCCTTTGCAGCCCTATGTCGAGCGTCACTCGACACAGCGTTTAAGATAAGAGAAAACTCGTTTTCTGAGGATTGGAAGCGTCTATTGTCAATGCTTTTATTTTATACGAAGCATCTACTATTAATTTAAGCAATCAGAAGATTTCTCACAAAAAATTTGGAGAGGAACTTTTGCTTAGACTAGTCGGGGACTTGCGTGTAGTAATAAAAATAGGACGACCATCATCCATATCTGGGTGACGCTTATTTGACTACTTACAAAGAATCGTCATAGGTACTTGAAAAGATATTCCGTAGGATGTAATAAAATTATTGAATTATTAAAAAAGTAATACGAAAATGGTTTATTAGGAAATTGATTTAAAATGTAAAACTTATAAGATATCATATAATGTAGGATGGCGAAACTGGTCTTGAGACACCGGAAATTCACGAAAGAACAAGAACGCAATAACACAAACTCAAAGCTCGTAAACTGATTAGGGAAAGAACACCAATATAACGAAAACACGCAAAGACGCATTCTTTTAAAACTCTCTTTCCAACACCAAGCGACTCACGATTGTGCTGGTCACAGGACTCTGTTTTGGTTGTCAAGGATCGCGCAACAGCTGATTCGCGATTTCTTTTGGTATCCTACAGTAATATATTATATAATATATAATTTTTAATCCCCAAGGAGGACGGTCAGGCCCACGTCTTACATGCATTATTGCCGTTGCAACACCGTTCGTTACTCGGCAAAGATTCAAACCGATCGTGTAGAGTGGCAAGGTGATAAGTGAGGACCTCAAGAAGGTAACAATCGAAACAAACGAACAAGCATGATACCATGGAAACAAACGGAGGGGGAGATTATTCTTGCGACCACCAACGATTCGCATTAGTAAAATATCGGTGAGAGTAACAAAGTACTCGTGGCCTGAAGGAGATTTCAACGTGTTAATATTCTTCGCTATTCGAGAAAATATAATTTTTCCAAAATAACAGGATGGAGGTAAAATAAAGACTGGACACCTCTAAACGATCGATTTCTTTCTTCAAAAAATTCGACGTGCATCGACAGCGATCGAGGAACGATTTTGGGAAAATAAAAATGGCGAAACAACCGATTCGATTCCCAAAGGAATCGAACGTGCATCGATCTGCCAGCAAGGCGCAGAAACTCGAAGAAAATTGAAGCTCTGGCGAGGCGGAACGACGTTAAAGTCGTCGTAGATTTCCCGTCGCGATTTCCCTCCGCGACGAAAATCACCGCGGGCGCCTGGCCAGCTCGACGCGCGTCTCTGAAACGACTTTCTGTGCATTAGGAATGGAATTCGCATTCGAAGTACCGTAAATACGGCACGTAGGTACCGAGTATCTTTTACGCCCGGGACAGGAAGGCGGAAAAATTCGCATACTCGGATCTAGTGTCGGCTCTAATGCGGCCGATCGCCGCTACCGCCAGGATACTCGTGTTTCAACGTTAGCAACGCGTGGGCCGCTGTTCTTGCCGCGTTAACTTCGAATTTTATGGACGGCCGGTTGTAATCCGTTAGAAAGATACGATTTCAAACCGTGCTTCATCGCGTGTATCCAACTTTCCGCCCGATCATTGCGTCGCGATATCGTTTGCTTCTGTTCTTCCGTCCGATCTTAATCCGTTTCTCGGGAAAGATAAACCGACCAGAGGTACGACGATTGCCGACATTTGGAATTAACGAGTCGTTCGTGTCGGCCATCTCGGTTTCTCGCTCTATCTGTCGCGGAAATTTCTCGTCGTGTTTGTGTTTAGTCGGAGTTATGTTGGATCTTTGCTGGAAAACTCGCAGCCGAGTAATTTAGAGCTACTGAATCCCTGTTTGCACTTAATATCGCGGTTCTGAGATAGTCTGACGAATGAATGTTCCCAACGAAAGTTAATCGGAGTTCAGAAGGCTACATGTTGGAACATAAAAGATTCCAATTCCAAGATTCCGACCTATTTTTCTTCCTTTCTTATTTTTCGATAGAAAGTCAAGGTTAGCTTGATGACCAAATATAAATTTTTGAAATCAAAATCATCTGAGAATAATAGTATAGTATAGTTTATTGGCAATATTCGTATGAAATAAAGGATACAAGGTGCCATTTAACTCTCTGAGGCACGCTGGGATTAAAAGTGTCCCACCTTTTTGATGCACCGCAATGCATACTGGGACATTTTTAATCCCACCTCGAAATATTGGAATAGCTACATGGATTAGGTTTATATTTCGTGTTATTTACGTAAAGCAGTTGTTAATACCTTCGACAAATATTATATTACGAATGTATTTCTTTATTTTTAAAAATATGCCAATTTTGTTTCATTTAAAACGCAATAAAATTTCTGTGCAATATGGTTCTATTTTATTATCTGAAATCTTTTGCCATAAAGAGTTGAAAAAGTTAAGACGATTTTGAATTTTTATCGAAAAATAGTAGGTTTCGAAGATTTTTATACTTCAATGTGTAGCTGAGTATATACTAATTTAATTTCGTTCCAAACATTTTTCTGTCAGACTGTCAAAGATACCTGAAAATTCATGGTAATTCATGGTGACAATTACATACCACACCTGTGTCATATATGAGCCGTTCACTGCACAAATTGATTAACTCCACTTTTTAAAAAATCTTAAATATAAAAGTTATGACTATACCAAGCTCTTTGACACATAAATTTAAAATTTTTCAAAAAGTGGAGTTAATCAATTTGAACGGCTCATATATTTTATATAATTCTTAAATTTGAGTTCAGGGAAGAGATCCTTTCCCGATGAACATCAAGAGAATTCAGAATTTCTTTTCACTTAGTATCATGTATTATCTTGTGACAAAGGTAATCCAGATCTAAAATTTAGAATAACCGTGAAAGTCTACTCGACTCGTGACATTCGTGTTGCCAACATTCCGGATCAACGAGTCATTTCCATTGTGCCTTTCGATTTCTACTCTCACTGCTTCGTTGTGCCATTGACAATACAACGATTTAACCCTTTAACTGCGTTGCCGAAATCACACGTTTCATTTAGGACGCAATGCACAGTGCACAGTGCACTGCTAGATGCAAGATTCGTTCTAATATTCTTTTGATCAATGTTCCAATAAAAATTTTTAATTGTCAATGGGGCACTTTATATTTCAAAGTATCTTTTAATTAGCGGGTATATTCAAACTGCACTGACTGTCAATTTTCATTCAATGTTGTTCGATGTAGTTTAAGTAGTTCAAGCGCTCCAGTCACCAATGACCACCGTGGCGTCACAGGAGAAACCGTGGCTGGTCACATATGACCAACGTGGCAGTCAAAGTGTTAACCCTTTGCACTCGAGAGGTGAGCTTCAGTCACCATTTCATAAAATTTGGAAGATCGATATTGTAGGATGGCGAAACTGGTTTTGAGACACCGAAAATTCACGAAAGAACAAGAACGCAATAACACAAACTCAAAACTCGTAAACTGATTTAACTTAGAGAAAGAGACCAAGATAACGAAAACACGCAAAGACGAACTCTTTTAGAATTCTCTTTCCAACACCAAGCGATTCACGCTTGTGCTGGTCACAACCGATTTCTAAGGACTCTGTTTTGGTTGTCAAGGACCACGCTTTTATACTTTCCTTAACCTACGCTTCACCTCCCCGTAGGGGAGCTACGCAACTTAACCCTTTGAACTCGAAGACATTTTGTTGTAAACAGCAATTCGAAGCACTTAGATTTTTATAAGCTCGCTGATATTCCTTATGCTAAAATAGAAAAAGATTATGTTAGAATTATTTTATTTCGATATTACGTATGTAGTTATAGTATAATTATCATTTCTTATTCATTATTTAAGTTATAGCATTAAAATAAACGGTGACTGAGAGTCACTTCTCAAGTGCAAGGGGTTAATTTTGTTATATAGAATAACTTTTTCATTCACTTCTAGAAGATATCTATCGGTTTACAATTTGTTTTTGTTGGCAATTGCCGATTCGCGATTTCTTTTGGTATCCTACAATATTAATTAATATATCAAATTTAACGTAATATAACAGTGTGCACAGTATCGAAATCAAATAATTATACTATAATAAATATAGTATAATTATCATTTCCTATTCATTATTTAAGTTACAGCATTAAAATAGACGGTGACTGAGAGTCACTTCTCGAGTGCAAGGGGTTAATTTTGTTATATAGAATAACTTTTTGATTCACTTCTAGAAGATATCGATCGATTTACAATTTGCTTTTGTTGGCAATAGCCGATTGGCGATTTCTTTTGGTATCATACAATATTAATTAATATATCAAATTTAACGTAATATAACAGTGTACACAGTATCGAAATCGAATAATTCTACAATTCTATTATTATACAATTCTTCATTTACTGCTGTAAAAAGAATCGTCAGTTTTTTAGTAGAGAATCTTTGATTTTCTACTCTTCTCTAGACAAAAAGTCGTCGAGTACAGAGGGTGAATTTGATAATTGACAACCCCAATTGAAAGAATCAGAAGCAAAGTATCCTCGTTCTATTGAAACCTCCAAAATAAACCTTTCCTCGTCTGCAAACCTAACCATAGTCCGCAAACTCTCCATCTGCAACCTCTCGGACTCCATTCCCTCGTGCTCTCCTCGCGAGCAATCATCCGGATTCAATAAATACCAGCGGCATCCCCTGGTCCCGAAGCTTTCGATTAATCATGCCGAAGATCGTCGTCTCTATTACACCAGAGGATCCGGTGGATCCCCATGGAAAAACGAAGAAACGAGGAGGGAGGGGACGGGGAAGGGTCGAAAAGGAAGAGGGATTACCAGTCGGCGTACGAAAATGATTAATTACGCGGCGCGGAACGAGAGACACGGCGTGCCGCGACCTTGCCTGCTTGACGTGGCCGCGGAGGCAGCACGCGGCAGCGTGATACTTATCGGCGTGATTTACATCGCAGTTAAAACCGTTGACACGCCGCGACTTTCCCGTCCGCGCCGCCGCGGAATTACCGCGCTTATCCGCGCAATTAGACGCTTCGTCTCGCGGCGATCACGGCTCAATCGGCCACGTTCCCCGGGCCCCGCGGCGATTTTTCGCCGGCTCGGGTGTACAGCGACGGGTGCGAATGGAAAACGCGAACGGAGGAGTAGCACGTGAGACGGGAACGGAACCGGAGTCGTCGCCGAGACGTAAATTGAACGCCGAGACTCGCCGAGCGCAGGATTTTTCCCGGCGAGACTGTTTGCCAGAGGAGGATTCCCGGAACGCGAGTGGATGTTTGCGAGCGTGGCGAGTGGTCGTTGCCTGCCTGCCAGCGTTTATTCCTCGGAGTCGAGTGGCTTTCTTTGAGGGTGAGTGGCTGAGAGAGAGAGAGAGAGAGAGTTGGATTCGAATTCTTTTTCTATAAAAGGGGTGGTTTTTTGAGTCTCGGCGTTTAGATGTAATGGTGCAAGATGTAATGGACCATTGTTTCGTGTTTTGGGAATGTTAATTTAGTGATATTTTTTTTTTCTTTTCTAGATCGAAATATTTAACACTTTGCACTCGAGAGGCGCCCTCCAGTTGCCATTTGATAAAATTTCTAAGTTCGATATTAATTAACCCTTTGCACTCGAAAGGTGATCTTCAGTCACCATTTCATAAAATTTGGAAGATCGATATTAATTAATATATGAAATTTAGTGTAATGTAACAGTGTGCGAGATATCGAAATCAAATAATTCTACAATTCTATTAATGTACAATTCTTTATTTACTGCCCAGAAAAGTATCGTCAATTTTTTAGTAGAGAATCTTTGAATTTCTACTCTTCTCTAGCCAAAAAGTCGTCGAGTGCAAAGGGTTAATATATATATATAGAATTTAAAATAATGTAACAGTGTACAAGGTTATTATACGATTTCTTATTTACTGTTCAGAAAATATCATCAGCTTTATAGCAGAAAATTTTTCAACTCGAACCCTTCTTTAGCCAAAAATCGTCGAGCGCAAAGGGTTAATACTGGACCTGCTACCTACCACCTGGTTAAATGCCCCTGGTTAAATGAAAAAGGAGCAGAACCTTACAAAAATGGAAGATTTAGGACATGGTAGGTTTAGTGTTAAGAGCTAGCGTGATATTTACACATTTTTAACGTGCGATATACATTGTGTAAACTTATTGAAATTCTGGCAGGTGTATAATTATGGTTAAAATCTTTAATATGTAAAATATTTCACGATGATTTATTAATTTCTAAAGATCGACGTTAATTAATATATCAAATTTAAAATTACCTACCGATGTGTGGAATGTGGAAGAAAAATAATTCTACGTCTTAATTTGCATATGATTTCTCATTTACCATTTTAAAAATATCGTCGACTCTATGACAGAAAATCTTCGAATTACTATTCTTCTGTAACGAAAAAATCGTCGAGTGCAAAGGATTGAAATACTTTCACGTATATAATTATCCAAGATTAAAAATCCAAGCTTGCAAACAAAAATTACATTTATTTATTTATTTAATTAACATGTCAAGACCGAATAGGACACAAAAGAAAAGTCGAATTGTAAGAATGCGGAATATAAGCGAAATGTAAGTGTAATGTATGACAGAAAATGTTGACTTAATCGAGGACTCCATTTGCATGAGTGCAGATCATAAGACCTAACATCTGCTTCATATTTAATACTCACGATTGAAGAATATTTTTATTTGAAATTATAGCATGTAATGAAATAATGCGATACATAATGAATAATAAAAGACGATTTTAGGAACTAACATTGGTTAGTAGGAACATTATTTATAAATTTTAAAGAAAAATACGTAAGTGAGGAAATAAATGTAATGATCCTTTTCAAATCTGACCAGTCCACTGATTTGTATTTTTTATTATTCGGTACTTAACACGAAGCATGTTTTGTATTACCATATTTATCTAAGTTATGTATCTCAGGATCGTTACCAAGTCTTTTTTACAAAATTCTTTGCAATATTAAAAGAGGTGAATTGGTATAAATTTATATTCAGTTTTGTTTGCAATTGCAAAGATATTTTATACGTGCCAATGATAGAAAAACGAGACAGGCTTTTTATTAGTAATCAGGTATGATTATACAGTATGTATTTAATAATGAGTACCTGGAACCTTCTTCTTTTGGAATGGACGTCATTCGCGTCATTTACATCGCTATTATTTGCGCACTTATTTGCAGTTCCGATAATCGCAAAGCCAGAGAAAAAGATCCTTGGTTATTCCATGCCGAATCATCCTACAATTTTCGATCGAATTTCGAATTTTCAATTTCAGTAGCGATTAATGCCCAAAGCATCACGCGGAATTTTTATTATAGATCATCAGGATCTTTCGATTCTTTTCGAAATAAATTTCAAACGACGTTACGAGATTAGAAAATCTAGTTTCGAGTCACGAGAAAAATCCCTTCCCGAAACTCGTATCGAGTTTATCTAAGTATGCAAATTCAGAGCATTTAAGATTAGAAATTTGCATTTGACGCCAGAAGGAAATTATCTTAAATTATACGAGTCTCGAAATTTGTATGTGGAGCCAGAGCGAATCTAATCTAACCCAAATTTTACGTAAGAATTGCACGAATACGCAAACAAATTTGTCTCTTCCAAAACTAGACTCTTCTATTTCTAATCATAGCTTTCATAAGTTTGTTCGTATATTTTTAACATCCTTATCTTATTTCAGGTAGAATATTTTTATTGAATTCCTAGTCAAACTTGTATAATTTATTCATTCATTTCGAATCTAAATCCTACGCAAAATTTTTCAAAATGTGCATCTGTAATATTCTACAAGTTCTTTATTTTCAAAATTAATATTTTATTTTTGCAAACGTTTGGAAATTTTTGCGAGCGAGTATTCTACAAGCCCCATAATAGTTGCCAATTTTTTGCACAATTACTTCAACACCTGTATGAAACTTGCGTTTCACTGAAAATACAATATCATTTCCAAAAATAATTTCATTTCAACCTGTCTATTACATTCTTTTGATTAGAACCACGTGTCAAATTTTCGCAAGCGTTCGAATATTTTCGCGAACGAATTTTCTACAGACCCTACAGTAGTTGTCAATATTTTCAACAATTACTTCAACATTTTTACAAAATTAGCGTCTCATCAAAAATACGATATCATTTTTAAAAATAATTTCATTCCAACTTGTCCATTATATGCTTTCGATCAGAATCACGTGTCAAATTTTTGCAAGCGTTCGAATATTTTCGGAAACGCATATTCTATAAACCCTGCAATAATTGCCAATATTTTCTACAATTATTTCAACATTTCTACAAAATTAGCGTCTCACTGAAAATACAATATCATTTCCAAAAATAATTTCATTCCAACCTGTCTATTACATTTTTTTGATTAGAACCACGTGTCAAATTTTCGCAAGCGTTGGAATATTTTCGCGAACGAATTTTCTACAGATCCTACAGTAGTTGTCAATATTTTCAACAATTACTTCAACATTTTTACAAAATTAGCGTCTCATCAAAAATACGATATCATTTCTAAAAATAATTTCATTCCAACTTGTCTATTATATCTTTTCGATCAGAACCACGTGTCAAATTTTTGCAAGCGTTCGAATATTTTCGGAAACGCATATTCTATAAACCCTGCAATAATTGCCAATATTTTCTACAATTATTTCAACATTTCTACAAAATTAGCGTCTCACTGAAAATACAATATCATTTCCAAAAATAATTTCATTCCAACCTGTCTATTACATTTTTTTGATTAGAACCACGTGTCAAATTTTCGCAAGCGTTGGAATATTTTCGCGAACGAATTTTCTACAGATCCTACAGTAGTTGTCAATATTTTCAACAATTACTTCAACATTTTTACAAAATTAGCGTCTCATCAAAAATACGATATCATTTCTAAAAATAATTTCATCCCAACCTGTCTATTATATTCTTCCTATGAAAACTATGTGTCAAATAAATTTTCACGTACAGCCATCCTCCGAATTTCACACAGATCTGCCAAGACGTATTCGCGTGCTCGCCTTCCATCTAGACCCGCGTTGGATCTCACGAGGATCATAGGACGCTGCTCGCCCTTTCATCGTCGTGGTCGATCTCGGATCGAAATTAACGTACGACGAAGGAACCGTATCCCCGGAGCCATTCTTGATGGAGTCACGATCCGAAAGTCGTTAACGTTTTCTTTGACCTAGCTCTACTAATTGCGTGGCGGCAAAGAGACGCGGTGCCCCGAGATGGTCTCACGAAACTGTTGCCAACGCTGTAAGAGATCCTTGCCGGAGGGTGCAGCCGACGCCTCGGGGCTGGCAATTAAACGTGATTATCCTTCATTAAGGACGAATTCGAAGGACGGGGCACAGGGAACGTGGTTGCGTAATTGTGGGAATGATTCGTCGCTCCAACCCTGCCTGTGTCCCTTCCCCGTTCGGTTCTCGTGATGGTAGCTCACGATCCTCGCGTGCACCCACGCTGAAAATCGGCTCGGAAAGCCCCGCAGCGTTCGTGAACACGAAGAGGATGATTGCTCTAAGTTGCTGGAAAAATGTGCGCTCCGGAAGGAGCGTTCCTTCCAGGTTCAGATTCCTCCGAGATCGAAAACGAGGAACAGCCGAGAGCTTCGGGACTCGTTCCGTCATTCAGGATCAGATATGCGCGGCTATTGAGGATGAAAATTTTAATCGGACGAAAGGTGTTCCTTCGCTTCGTTCCTCAGCAGTTGTATCGCTGTTTTTCACCGATGGACACACTTATCCCCAACTTTTGTCCGGTGTATAATTAATCTCGAGGAATTAAAAAAGGAAACTTCTTTCGATGGAACGTTGATGACTTTCAGTAACGAGGTACCAGGCAGTTTCTTTAGCATACTTTCTCAGGACGCAGCCTCTGACTCGTGAGAATTTCGCATCCACGTGGATTATTATACTAGTCGAAATATCATACTAGTACTAAAATATTATACTACTAAACTAAAATATTATACTAATACCAAAATATTTATACGAAATATTATACTTGTCGAAATATCATTCTAGTAATATATTATACTATACTATAGTGTATAAAATATTATACTAGACTGAAGTATTTATACGAAATATTATACTAGTCGAAATACCATACTAGTTCTAAAATATTATACTACTAAACTAAAATATTATACTATACTACAGTGCATAAGATATTATAATAGACTAAACTATTTATATAAAATATTATGCTAGTCGAAATATCATATTAGTACTAAAATATTATACTATACTATAGTGTATAAAATATTATAATAGACTAAACTATTTATACGAAATATTATACTAGTACTAAAATATTTATACGAAATACTATACTATACTATAGTGTATAAAATATTATACTAGACTAAAGTATTTATGCGAAATATTATACTAGTCTAAATATCATTCTAGTACTAAAATATTATACTCTAAAATATTATACTAGACTAAAATATTTATACGAAATATTATACTAGTACTATACTAATCGCGATTCCTATCTACCAATTCGAGATTAACAGGTCGTGAATAGACCAGTGCTTTAGTTCCATTTATAAACTCTATCCAAATTTTGTATCGTAATCTTGTGCCTAAAGTACTGAAACATATTTTACATAGATTCCCTAATTTCTCTTATTCTTCAGACATCGGTAGATATTAGATGATAGTACAGAAAACTTAAAATCCAAAAATGTATAGCGTGAACGACACCAATTCTTACTATCAGAATTTCGATACTGAAGAGACAAAAATGTGTACCAATATTTAAATAAAATTCTCGATTTTTGCTAAAACAAACGAAATCGAATATCATCATTGTTCTTATACCCTATCCATCGAAGAACCGAATAGGACATCAGCATCCAATCAGAAGATTCAAAAACCTCTGCTATTGAACACCGTTGCTCTTCCTCACCGGAAGAATTTTTAAATCAAACAGTGATTTAAGGTGCACCGAATCCCATCAGAATCTAATTTAACCTACGATTAATCACGGAATCGGAGGTTAACCGGCGATTCTCGATCCAGCTCGCAATAAGATACCGGGGCAGGCGAAAATTTTGATGAAGCAATTTCTCTCCTTCACCGGTGCCCGTCGTGGACGTCAAAACCCCCGAATAAAAGTTCGTCCAATTTTTCAAATCCCCCCCGCGCCCCCCGCCCCGGCGAATAAACGCTACCAATATTCGTCCCGCAGCCCCGGCCAGCGCCATGCACTTTTATCTGCCGTTATCCGGTGTATCATTATCACGACAGGTTGTTTGTCTTGCGAGGCGAAGGGGAAGTGTTCCTACCAAATGTATGCCGCGAGTCAACACTTGGTGCGCGTGGTTGTTTGACTGTTTGACTTTCCCAGAGCAGAGAGGAGCGGTTCCGAGCCGTATATATCTACCTGCGAGGCTCAGGTTCTAAGTTTCCTCAAATGTTGTCTCAGCCGGGTTAGATACCGTACGTCGCGCGGTTTCAACCCTAGATAACAGCGTTCTTCTTCGAGATTAAGTTTCTTGTCCATCAACGCACCGGAGCACCGCTGATGGAGCCATTTAAAAAATTCCTCCGCGTTTCGACGACCCATCAAATGGCTACCTTTGCCCCCCCTTTCGCTTGCGTTTTCGTTTCTTTCCTTTTTCCCTTCCTCCTCCTTTCCCCCCCTTTCGTTTATCTGCGTTGGCATGGTGGAATGTCATGGGAGGGTTAACCTGCCGTTTCGAATGTTTCTATGTTTCTATGCTTTGATTGGGAGGCGCTTTTGGTTCTCGGAAGCTGCGTCAAGAAAGTCAATTACGTTGATATCTTTGGGAATCGTGGCTGGGTTTGAATTATTTTCCAAGTTTGTAAAATATAAAGTAAAATATGAAATTAGAAAATTTTCCACGAATCTAGATTAAAATATCTAATTTATTTCTGTCCTTTATTGGATATAATGATAAACGAAGAGCCTACTTGAAGAGTATCAATGATAGTAGGAGTATAATAAGGTGTTCCCTTCTTTATTTTTAAAAGAGGTAGAAATATTCTAATTTGAGTTGGTGCCTGACTAATAATGGTCCCTAATTTTCACGATCATTCGACTATTCTAATTCCCGATACTTTCTTTAAGACACTTGTCCAAACACGAATGCTAATCATATTTAAAAGAAGCATCTCATTAACATCTTTTCTACATTCCTAACTGCCTCTATCGGCTGGCATAAAAATTAAATATTCCAACAGCCAGCAATTCCTACCAAACACTATTTCCTTGAGATTATCAAAAATTCTTTCAAACGATATCAATTTAACATCCCACTGGAAACTTGAGGAATTCCCATATCATGTAGTATCAAAATTAATCGTTTCAACGAGAAGTCGTCGATGATCCTGGTCGAATTACCTACTGTACTTTGAAAATTATCAAAAATTTGCAGAGACTTTAAAGACGACGTGACGACATGATGGAAAATTCAATGGTCCTGATTGAATTACCTCCTCTTTTCCTTTGAAAATTATCAAAATTTTGGAAAGACTTTGCCAGCAAAATTGGAAAAGACGGCGCGACGATATGACGGAAAGTGGAGGAATTCCCATATCTCCCAATATTAAAGTTAATCGTTTCAACGAAAAATTTTCAATGGTCCTGATTGAATTACCTCCTCTTTTCCTTTGAAAATTATCAAAAATTTGGAAAGACTTCGCCAGCAAAATTGGAAAAGTCATCGCGATGACATGATGGAAAGTCGAGGAATTCCCATATCTCCCAATATTAAAGTTAATCGTTTCAACGAAAAATCTTCGATGGTCCTCATTGAATTACCTCCTCTTTTCCTTTGAAAATTATCAAAAATTTGGAAAGACTTCGCCAGCAAAATTAGAAAAGTCGACGCGACGACATGATGGAAAGTCGAGGAATTCCCATATCTCCCAATATCAAAATTAATCGTTTCAACGAGAAATCGTCGATGATCCTCATTGAATTACCTCCTCTTTTCCTTTGAAAATTATCAAAATTTTGGAAAGACTTTGCCAGCAAAATTCGAAAATACGTCGCGACATGACGGAAAGTCGAGGCATTTAGCCTGAGAATTTCACTCGACTCCGATCCTTTTCCCGCTACAATTACACGCGCAGCGTGACGGCATTCGAGGAATTTTCTGCGCGATTATCACGCGTACGTTTCCATTGCCTGTATCGCGAGCGCGGCGCGAAATTCCAGCGGAGCGGAATCGCGGCGATTGCCGTAGCCGTCGCGAGGACGTCGCGACGCGCGATACGCGCATACGTGTTCCGGCACACGTATCGCGAGCGCCGTCTATGTATCCGACGAATGACGTTTCCGCCGCCTCACCTTCGGCCTAATCGCGCGATGGTGCTCGACGGGCACGTTCCGCGCGTTTATCGGCGGCCACGCGGCAATGGCGCTCGTAAAAATTCGCATAACGTTAACGACCGCCTACATCTATCGGGCACGTGCTGGAAAAATGGAACGCGTCGCGGCGAACAACAATTTTACTTTTAAATGAGAGCCTCACGTTTGCCCGTCACCCGGGGAACAACGAAAGTAAGACGGTTCGGGTCTTTTTATGTCCGCTTTGGTATGGACCGAGGGACTTTGGAAATATTTTTGGGGCAAAAGAAAATAAGAGAAAACGTAGCAACGTAGTACCGACTTGGACTTACTGTAATATTGGTAATTTTATTTAAGACGTTATTTCGATTTTTAATATTATTTATCTGGAATTATTATCAAGGAATTTCTTTTTAACTTTTGGAGAGAGTATGTTGTTTCTGATTAATGGGAAATAATATTGGATGTTCTTTTTCATTCGGCGGAAAGGAAAAAGATGGAAATGAATTTATTATGGTTGAGTATTGGTACCCTGGTGATTAGGGTGAGAAAAGTAAAATTTGGGGAGTGACGCGAAATTTGTTAATGCTAAACCTGTCGGTTATATTAAATAACTGGCGAATGAAGAAGAATTAGAATCTTAAAAAATGAAGTAACGAGAAACATTGGAAAAATTATACGCGTAATGAAAGAAAAATGGCGAAGACGAGTGATTAAGACGATAACGTTAAATACGGAATTTTTACTGAAAAGGTTTAGAAACGATGATTTAGGTCATGGTAAGTTTATTGTTAATATACTTAGCGTGTTTACTATGTGCTTTTAATATATTTATTATAGTTATCTATTATAGTTATTTATTATAGTTACTCCAATTCATGAGATAATTATTTATGAATAGAAAAATATTTGCAATTTTCATTCCTTCTTTTACATTAAATAACAAAATATAAAATTAACGAAATTCTTTTAATACTACTGAATTAAGATCTGCTTTTTAATTAGAACTTATTTTAAGTTTGCCCTGTTGAGGGTTTTTACACTTTTGGTATTACATACTCGTTCTTTCCCTTTCATGTTTATTATTACACGAATATTTTTCGTTATACATATCTCTTACTAGCAGTCGAAACTGTAAAAGCGAACTGTAAAATTGAATTCTATCCATTCTAATTCTACAGAAATTCCAACAATCTTTCCCACTCGATAATTACTTCGGACAAAATATCTTCCACCAGGAGACTATATAATACCGTGCATACCTATCACTTGTAATATTCTATATTTCTCAGGGAAGGGCGAAAATGCGGAATGGAAAGACGAAAACGGAAATTCCGAAACGAGTCTGAAACGAAACAGGACTCGGTGACGAAATCGAGCACACGCTAACTAGTCTCGACTTTTCCACAGTGGTCTCTAGGTGTGTACCCGTGGAACAAGGTTGCATTTAATAAGGTGCAGCCGTCTGACCTTATTTTAACAGATACGCCGCTGTTTGATCAGGTCCACCGCGTCGGCACTCAACGCGTGTTTGTTTTACGTGCCGTTCGTGTGCCTGTCGCGAGACGACTTAACGAATCGTGGAAAGACCTGACGCCGCCGCGTGTGCACTTAAACACGTTTCCCAGCGGAGGCACTCCGCGCGACACGCTCCTTTCGTCCTCTTCTTTTTTCCCGCTCCCTCTTCTTTTCCCTCCTTTCCACGCGCGTTTACTTAGAAGCAGATGCATTAGAAAACTCGCGTGACGAGACCTGACGCGCAGCACCGCGGCGAGACGCGCAGCGCCGCGACGTCCACCGTCCTCCACGAGCGTAACGAAATTCCGGGTAACCGAAGGATACTTGTTTCATTGCTTTGCAGAAGGGGTGAGACGTGTTTGGTTTTTACGGCCTCTGACGAATTTCCAGTGTTTGAATGTCCCTTTCGGGCCCCCCTGGCTCCTCCACTGGGTTCCCACGTGCAGAGTTTCGGGAAACCAGGGACGCGGAGATTGATCGGATGGAGACACTCGACGTCGAGATCGAATTTTTGATCGCTTCCTTTGGATCTTTTCGACAGATGTTTTCGATAGATTAGCGCGAAGAAGGTGATAAGATAGCAGGCTCAACGACCACGAATTACTCGGATCTACTGGCAAGTGAGCGAAATTTTAGAGGTTATTTGTCGTTCCATTATAATCTACACGGAGAAATGTCTTTGGTTTTGAGATGTTCGCGTAAAATCGCAGAATAATAGCCTTCGCTTGATCAAATTTACACGAATTCTGGAATTTTCGTAGAATTTTATCGCGAATAACGTGGATGCATCGTGGTTGCTTGACTAGAATTAAATGCTTATCCAATGCACGATTCTTCTTCGGGTTTCTGTGAGATTTATATGCAATTGATCAGTCATAGTAGGTACAACGTTAAAGTATTAAATTATTAT
>NW_016908663.1:0-527 GCF_001483705.2 Eufriesea mexicana | reverse complement strand
CTATAGAATCTGGCGGAAAAATTCAATTTTATTGATATTTTCGACTAATATCGCGGTAAGCTATCGATCTTGGATGAATATGGGCGAAGTATTTTATTGGCGTGCTATTGCCATTGCAATTCTGTGATATCTGGATGGAAAACACAATTTTAATGATATTTTCGACTAGTATCGTGGTGTGCAGACATCCTTGCATAAATAAGTCGGAAAGATGCTACTGGCGAGCTATAGCAAATGCAATGCCATGGAATTTGGCTGGAAAATCTAATTTTATTGGCATTTATGACTAATAAGGTGGTGAGGTAGCTTTCGTGCATAAATAAGGAGGTAAGTTTCTATTGTCCAGCAATAGCCATTGCAATTCTATAGTATCTGCATGGAAAATTCAATTTCATTGACATTTTCGATTAATATCGTGGTGAGGTGACATCCATGCATAAATAAGAAGGAAAGATTCTATCGCGACGCTGTACCCAATGCAGTTCAATAGAATCTGGCTCGAAAATTCAATTTTAGTAACAATTTCG
>NW_016908662.1:344-893 GCF_001483705.2 Eufriesea mexicana | reverse complement strand
TCGCCTAACACCTGCAATCCAATGGCAAGAACAGCCATCTGCTTGCAGAGAATAGGTCTACGCAATATCTATAATCTGTTATACCTTGGTGAATAGACCGCATAACGCCTTCAATCCAATGGCAAGAACAGCCATCTGCTTGCAGAGAATAGGTCTACGCAATATCTATAATCTGTTATACCTTGGTGAATAGACCGCATAACGCCTTCAATCCAATGGCAAGAACAGCCATCTGCTTGCAGAGAATAGGTCTACGCAATATCTATAATCTGTTATACCTTGGTGAATAGACCGCATAACGCCTTCAATCCAATGGCAAGAACAGCCATCTGCTTGCAGAGAATAGGTCTACGCAATATCTATAATCTGTTATACCTTGGTGAATAGACCGCATAACGCCTTCAATCCAATGGCAAGTACAGTCATCTACTTGCCAGAGAAATGGACCATTCAATGCTATAATCCGCTATAGCTTGCTGAATAGGTCGCATAACGCCTTAAACCAATGGCAATTACAGCCATTTACTTGCCTGAGAATAGGTCTATTGA
>NW_016908662.1:0-233 GCF_001483705.2 Eufriesea mexicana | reverse complement strand
TCGCCTAACGCATTCAATCCAATGGCAAGTACAGCCACCTAGTTGCCAGAGAATAGGTCTATTCAGAACCTATAACCTGTTATAGCTTGGTGAACAGAACGGCTAACGCCTTCAATCCAATGGCAGGTACAGCCATCTACTTGCCAGAGAATAGGTCTATTCAAAATTAAAATCTGTTATAGCTAGGAGTATAGATCGCCTAACGCCTTCAATCCAATTGCAAGTACCGCCAT
>NW_016908661.1:0-3027 GCF_001483705.2 Eufriesea mexicana | reverse complement strand
CAATTACAGCCCTTGTCGTTAAAAATTGACATAGGAGGAATGAGTGCAGCAGTTATATCTGTGACATAGGGGTTGGGCTACTTTATTCACCGATGATGCAAATTCCAATCCAATTCCAGAATTGTCATTGCATGGTATGGTTGTGGTTGGAGATATTTACCATTGACATCAGCATATACACCAACAGTGGACTGCAGCCTTGGGAATAATCAGTTCAGTGACGATTCAAAATATATTTTAATCCTAGAATGACAACACACAGGGCCAGTGCCGCTCGAGATATTATCAATTGGCATAGCAGTACTGAGTACAAGCATCATCACTGTAACGTGGACGTTGAATTATTCGATCACATATGATGAAAACCCCACAGCCATTCTAGAATATCCAATCTATAGGACGGTTGCGGCCAGAGATATGTACAAAGGATATTACGGTGCTCAGGATATTCACCACCAGAACACTGCACCCGACGTAATAATCTCTACAATGATGATCTCGATTCCGTTACAATTCTAGAACTACAACATACAAGTTCCTTATTTCTACAGGCATTAGCAATTGACAAGGCAGGACTGAGTGCTGCGACCATCAGCGTAATGTAGGTGTTGGATTAATTTTTTCACCGATGATTTATTTTCTACAGCAACTCCAGATTAATCAATGTATAGCACGCTTACTGCTAGAGGTACATAGAAATGCCAGTAACGTACTTATACATGCATCAATGGAGCACTGAAGCCGCTTTATTGATCTGCACAATGATGATATATATTCTATTGCAAATGTAGTATGTCAAAGGACTGACCCATCATCGCTCGTGACATTAACAGCGGACAACAACTGAGTACACCTACCAAAATTGTACTGCAGCCGATGGATTTATTTGCTCACTAATAATATTCGATTCTCAATATTTCTAGAATTATCAATGTATGCATCAGTTACGCATAAAGGCGTTTACAATTGCAAGCTTTTACGTCCACAAATTAGGTCGGTAGTCGTTTGATTAACCTGTTCAGTGATGATTTAAAGATAATTGCATCCCTAGGATGTCAATGTTCTGAACCGTTATCGCTCGAGGCAATAGCAATTGACGGAACAGTAACGTATACAGCCTTCATCACAGTAATTTAGCTGTTGGATAAATTTGTTCACTGATAATTCAATTTTAACTGCAACACTAGAATAACCTGCTTATAAAACCGTTATGGCTGGACACGTTTACATATGACAGTACGGTACTTAGTTGCACCACCAACAGAACGCCGCAGCCGCTGGATTAACATGTTCAATAACGATTCAGATTACGTAGAAAGTATGGAACGATGAAGGACAGTTGCGATATATATGGAGATATTTTCAATTGACATAACGGAACTGATTGCAGCCGTCATCACACTACTGCAGCCGTTGGATTAATCTGTTCACTGATGACTTAAATTCCACAAAAGTTCTAGAATAACGAGTGTATACATCAGGCATGAATGCAGATATTAATAATTCCCAGCACGGCAGCTAGTACATCCACCAACAGAGCACTGCACCCGTTCGATTAATCTATCCAGTGGTGGTATTTATTCCACAGTAGTTCTAGAGAAGTCAATGAACACATGAGTTATATCCAGAGATATTTACTACTTCCAGTACGATGGTTTGTAAATATACCAATAGAGCAATGTAGTCGTTGGATTAAGCTCCTCTGTGATGATTTAAATCCCGTCGCAAATCGGGAATGACAAATTACTGAACCATTATATCTCGAAATATTAACAATTGACTAAACAATATCGAATGCAGACATGATCGCAGTACTTTAGCCGTTTCAAAATTTGTTCACTGATATCTTATCCTTACCAGCAATTCTAGAATAATTAATGGATAGTACGATCACGGGGAGAGATATTTGCATTTGGCAGTACGTGTCTCAGTACATCCACAAGTAGAGCGTGGTAACCGTTGGATTAATCTGTTCAGTGACGATTTAGGTACTTTGCAATTCCAGGATGGCGAAGGACTGACACGTTGTCGCTCGAGACATTAGCAATTGTCAATAAAAGTTAATATATTGTACTGCTACGACATGAGATAGTTACAATTCAGAGTCCGGTACCTAGTACCACCACCAAGAGTGCACTGTAGCCGTTGGACTATCCTGTTCAATAATGACTTGAGTTCTGAAGCCATTCCAAATTGAAAAGCCAGATACGTTATAGCCCGAGGCTTTAAGAATGGCCATGACGTCACGTAGTACAGTCGTCATCACAGTACTACATCCGTTAGAGTAATCTGTTCACCGATGATATAAATTGAACAGTACTTCTAGTATACTTAATGCATACAACAGTTGTACATCAAGACCCTTACAATTCCCAGTGCTGTAGTAGGTGCATTGACAAATAGACTATTGCAGCCGCAGGACTAATCTGCACAGTGAATGTTTAAATTCCACAGTAGTTGAAGTGTAACAAACGTACACAACAGTTATGACGAGAGATATTAACAATTCCCTGTACGGTGGTTGATACGTTAACTAATTTAGCACTGTATCCATACGATTAACCTGTCCAATGATGGTTTATTTCCAATTGCAGTTCTAGCATAACGATGGATTGACCCATTATTGCCCTAGACAAAGACAATTTACCAAACAGTAATGAATATAGCCATCATCGCAGTACTGCATCTGCTGCACTGATTTGTTCCCTGATGATGTAAATTCCAAAGCGAGTCTAGAATAATGAATGTCTAGTACGGCTTTCGTTAGAGGTAATTATAATTCTAAGTACGGTTCTCAGCACATCCATTGACAGAGCACTGTAGCCATTGGATCGATCTCATCGATTATGATATAGATTCCATTTCAACTCTAGAATGACAGACGTCTGAACCACCATCGCCCTAGGCGTTAACAGCTGACGAAACAGTGCTGAGTACAGGAATGATCACAATACTGTAGTAGTCGGATTAATGTGTTCACTTATGATATAAATGCTGAAGCAAGTATATAGTAACCAATGTATAGTA
>NW_016908660.1:0-233 GCF_001483705.2 Eufriesea mexicana | reverse complement strand
CCATACATCCACCCATCCATACATCCATCGATCCATACATCCATACAACAGTCCATCCATCTACCCATCCATACGTCCATACATACGTCAATACATATATCCATACATACACAGGTACATTCTGCCATACATACATCCATACACACATCCTTCCACACATCCATCCATTTATCCACACATACATCCATAAAAATATCCATACATACATCCATACAAGCATACATTCATGCATC
>NW_016908659.1:0-4447 GCF_001483705.2 Eufriesea mexicana | reverse complement strand
TAGCACGGAAGTCAAAGCTGTCCTAGCCGAACATAGCGTAACCTTAACTAACCAAACGTAATCAAAAACAACCTAACGTGCCGAGTTCACAATTTCTGGCCTCCCTTGAGTCCAGTAGAAAATATTAGAGCACAGTAGGGAGCACAAACTCTTCGAATAGCAGCGCGTAGCAAAGAAGTCAGTGCTACACTGTCCTAACATAACAAAGCGTACCATAGCCAAACGCAAACTAACTCAACCTATCGTGCCGTAGCCGCTACTGCTGACCACTCCAGAGCCGAGCAGCACAGATTAGGGTACAGGAGAGTTCAGAAATCCATAGAAACACAGTGTATAGACGAAGATCATGGCTATCATAATCGAACTATAACTAACCCAACATCGCAAATGTAAGATAATACTGATCACGGAAAGTTAGGTTGAGTTAGGTTAAGCTTGGATATGTTAGGCTTGTCTGGGTTGGGTTAGGATAGCTTTGTCCTTTCTGCTATACATTGCCATTCCTTGGACTTCTGCGCTCTACTCTCCTTTAATATTTTCTGCTAGGCGTTGGGTAGGCCAGCATATGGACCCCGCTCGTTAGGTTCATTTCGTCTACATTTGGTTGGGTCTGCTTAGGTCTGGTTAAGTAAGGGAATCCTTGATATTTGTGCTATTCGCTGCTATTTGGTGGCTGCCATCGCTCTGCTATTCTCTAGTGTGTAGTGTTTGGCTCTGCGGATTCAAGTAATAGTGGTCTCGGCGCATTGCGTTTAGTTATGTTACGATTAGTTCTTTTACGTT
The DNA here is from genome assembly GCF_001483705.2 of Eufriesea mexicana. Lineage (NCBI taxonomy): Eukaryota > Metazoa > Arthropoda > Insecta > Hymenoptera > Apidae > Eufriesea > Eufriesea mexicana. Next base: position 3,664 of record NW_016908659.1, on the reverse strand, counting down.
TGGATAGGTTAGGATAGGATTGCTTCGACTTTTGTGATATACGCTGCCATTCGCTGGATGTCTATGCTCTACATTGCTCTACTCTACTCTGCTCGACTCAGGGGAGGCCAGAAATAGTCTCTGACTTTTGCACTGCGCACAGAAATTCGGTGGATTTTTTCGCTCTACTGTGCTCTAGTTTGTTCCGCTTAGCTATCGGCAGGACAGAAATAATGGCCTCGGCAAGTTTGTTTGAGATATGCGAGGTTTGGCTATGTAACGTTAGCTATGGTTAGGTTTGGGTAGCTTCGTCAATTCTGCTATGCACTGCGAATCTATGGATTTCTGCGCTCTACTCTCTTCTAATATAATCCGCTTGGCTCTGGGGAGGCCAGAAATAGTTGTCTAGGCACGTTAGTTTGGGTTAGGTTACGTTCGTTTTTGATATGCTTGTATAGGTTAAGCTAGGGTTGCTATAGCTTTTTCGCTATATACTGCTGCTCGGCCGATATATGCGCTCTACTGCGCTCTGATAACTTCAGCTTCGCTTTCGGAGGGCCAACAATACAATACTGTTCTCGGCAGATTAGTTTCAGTTACGTTACGTTTGGTTAGAATAGGTTAATTCGGGTCAGGTTAGGATGGCTATAACTTTTCTGCTGTATACTGCTATACTATCGACTCCTGCGCTCTCCTCTTCTCCAGTATGTTCCTTTTGGCGATGGGGATGTCAGCAAAAGCGGTCTAGGCACGTTCGGTTGATTATGTTGCGCTTGGTTGTGTCGCGTTTCGTTAGGTTAGGATGCGACTACTTTGACTTTTGCGCTATACACTGCTATTCGGCGGTCTCCTGCACTCTACATTTCGCTACTATTCTCTGCTCAACCCTTGAGAGGCCAGCAACAGTGTTCGCGGCAAGCAGGTTTGAATTATGTTACGTTTGGCTGCGTCACGTTTCGTTAGGATCGGAAAGGATAGATTTGAATTTTGTGCCATGCGCTGCTATTCGATGGATTTATGTACTCTACTGTGCCTTAGTATCGCCTGCTTGGCGATGGGGAGTCCAGAAATATTGGTCTCGGCACGTTAGCTTGAGTTATACAGCGTTTGATTAGGTTACGTTTGGTTCGGTTAGGATATGACAGCTTTGACTTTTGCATTATACACTAATATTCAGTGGATTTCTGCGCTTTACAGTGCTCTGATACGCTCTGCTTGGAGCTGTGTATGACAGCAAGTGTGTTCCCGGCACGTTAGGTTGAGATAGGCTTCGTTTGGCTGGGTTAGGCTATGACAGGTTGGGATAGGATTTCTTTGACTATTGTGCTTTGCACCACAATACGGAGGATATCTGCGCTCTCCTGCGCTCTAGTATGTTGTGCTTTGCTGTGGTGCAGTCAACAATATCGGTGTAGGCAAGTTACGTTGGGTTATGCTACGTTTGCTTATGTTACGTTTGGTTAGGTTAGGACAGGATAACTTCGACCTGTGCGCTATACGCTGCTGTTCGTACGATATCTGCACTCTGCATTGCTATGCTAGCCTCTGCGTGTCACTGGGGAGGCCTGTAATAGTGGGCGTGGTAAGATCTCTTGTGTTATGTTACGTTTGATTTGGATACGGTATGATAGGTTTCGTTAGAATGGCTTTGACTTTTGTGCTACGAACTGCTGTTCGGAGGCTTCCTGCTCTCTACTGTGCTCTAGTATATTCTGCTTGGCTATGTGTAGGACAGCAATAGGGGTATCGGCTCGTTAGATTTAGATATTCTACGTTTGGTTAGGCTAGGCTTGGGTAGTTTATATTAAGGTATCTTTGACATTAGTGCTATGCACTGCTATTCTTTGGGGTTCTACGCTCTACGTTGCTCTACAATAGTCTGCTGGGATCTGGGGAGGCCAGAATTCGTGGTCTTGGCGCGATAGGTCTTGTTAAGCTACGTTTGGTAGTGTTACGTTTGGCTACGTTAGGTCGGGGTAGCTTCGACTATCGTGCTGTGCTCTGCAACTCTATGGACCCCTGCTCTCTACTCTTCCCTAGTATGCCCTGCTTCGCGATGGGGCATCCAGCAATAAGTGGCTAGGCACGTTAGGTTTGGCTTTGTTACGTTTGGTAAGGATAAGCTAGGCCAGGTTATGTTAGGATTCCTCCTACTTTTAAGCAATATACTTCAACGCGGCGGATATCTTCCTCTACTGTGCTCTACTATATTCAGCTTGGCTCTGAGGAGGTCAGCAATTGTGGTGTAGGGACGTTATTTTGAGTTATGTAACGTTAGGTTATGTTACGTTCGGCTATGTTCGGATAGGATTACTTTGACTTTTGAGCTATACACGCCTCTTCCGTGGATTTATGCGCTCCACATTGCTCCACTATATCCTGCTCGACTCTGGGGAGACAAGCAACAGAGGTCTCGGCACGTTAGGTTATGATAGGTTACGTTCGCTTAAACTATATTTCGATATGCTCTTGCAGGATATAATAGGCTTTTTTGCTACAGACTGCTCTTCGTTGCACTTCTGCGATCTACGCAGCTCTACTACATTATGCTTGGCCCTGGAGTCTCCTGCAATATTGGCCGCGGCTCGCTACATTGAGTTATGCTTAGTTTGCGGAGGTCATATTTGTTTGGGATTGGTTGCTATGTCTTCGACTTCTCTTCCATGCTCTGCGATTCTATGGACTTCTGGCATCTTCTTCCCTCTAACATTTTCTGTTTGGCTCTGAGGAGCGCAGCAATAGAGGTCTCGGCACGTTAGAAATATTTAGGTTACGTTTGGTTACTTTAGGACATGTTAGCTTTGACTTTTGTGCTGTACACTGCTATACGGTGGATTTCTACGCTCTGCTGTGCTCTAATATGGTCTGCTCGGCTCTGGGGAGGCCAGAAACGGATGTACGGTGGATTTCTACGCTCTGCTGTGCTCTAATATGGTCTGCTCGGCTCTGGGGAGGCCAGCAACGGTGGCCTCTGCGCGTTAAGTTATGATGTGTTACCTTTGGTATACTGCGTATGGTTAGGTCGGGATAGTGTAGCATTGACCCTTATGATATACATTGCGATTCTATGGACTCCTGCGATCTACAGTGCTCTAATATGTTCTGCTTCGCTCTGAGGAATGTAGCAATAGATGTCTCGGCACGTTAGGACGTGTTAGGTTACGTTTGGCTGCGTCAAGTTTGGTTTGGTTAGGATTGGTTTGCTTTGACTTTTGTGATATATACAGCTATACGGCGCGTTTCTTCGCTCTACAGTACCCTAGAATGTTCTGCTTTGCTCTGGGGGACCAGGAATGGTGGTCTCGGTACGCTAGTTTGAGGCAGGTTAATCTTGCCATCGCTACGTTGGGACAGGTTTGGTTAGGATAGCCTTGACTTCCGTGCTATACACTGTTCTTCGGTTGATTTCTGCGCTCTACTGTGATATAATAAGATCAGCTTCGCTCTGGGGATGCCACGAATGGTGGTGTCGTCGAGTTAGGTTGTGTTATGCTAAATTTGGCTGGGATACGTTGGTCTTGGGTAGGCTTTGACGGCTGCGTCTTTCGTGTTATATGATGATACTCGGTGGCATCCTGCGCTCTACCGTGCTCCAGTATACTCTTCTCGAACTTGGGATTGCCAGTAATAGTGGTCGCGGTACGTTATGTTCGAATATGTTACGTTCGGCTCCGTTACGATTTGT
>NW_016908658.1:0-1136 GCF_001483705.2 Eufriesea mexicana | reverse complement strand
AGAAGAGCAGTGCGCAGAATCCCATAGAATAGCAGTCTATAGCAGAAAAGTGGAGGCTACACGTGCCTAACCCAAAATAGCCTAAACATACCGAACGTAACATAGCGCAACATAATATGCCGCGGCCATTATCGATGGCGTCCGAACAGACATGGAGAAAATATTAGAGGAACATACGACGCTGGAATGCATATGTTAGCGGTGCACAGTAGAATAGTCGATGCTATACTAACCTAACCCAGACGAACCTAACATAACCAAACCTAGTCTAAATCAAGCTGGCGTGGCGAGCCAACTGTGATGGCCTCCCCAAAGCAAAGCAGAATGTACTAGTGCAATGTAGATAGCAGAAGTAGGCCGAATAGCGGTGTGCAGCACAAAAGCCAAAGCTATGCATACAAAACTATCCTGACCTGACACAACAGACCGTAACGTGGCTCAACATAACATGCCGCGGCATCTATTCCTGCGTCCACAGAGACGTGCTGAATATGCTGGAGCACCGTAGAGCGTAGGAATCCCTAGAATTGCTTTGTGCAGCACAAAAGACACACCAATCCATACCCAAACTAACGTAACTGGGCCTAAACGAACGTAACATAGCTCAACATGACCTGCCGAGACCGCTATTGCTGACCTCTACATAGTCATGCAGAACATACTAGAGCACAGTAGATTGCAGAAATCCACGGAATAGCAGTGTATAGCACAATCGTCAAAGCTATCCTAATCAAAACCTATCCTAACCTAACCAAACCAATCGTAACGTAACTCATACTAACTTGCCGAGACCTTTATTGCTGGCCTCCACAGAGCCAAGAAGAACGTACCAGAGCACAGTAGAGTGTAGAAAACCACCGAATAAAACTATATAGCGCAAAAGTCAAAGCTACCCTGTCCTAACCTAACCGAACGTAGCGTAACCAAACGTAACCTACATCAGCATAACGTGCCGAGACGAATATTGCTGCCCTCGCCAGAGCCAAGCTGAATATATTTGGGGAGAGCAGAGCGCAGGAATCCATAGGATCGCAGTGTACAGCACAGTAGTCAAACCTAGCCCACCCTAACCGAACCGAACGTAACATAGCGGAACGGAACATAACCAGAGCCATCGTGCCGCGACCACTACTGCT
>NW_016908657.1:0-1223 GCF_001483705.2 Eufriesea mexicana | reverse complement strand
TTTATTGACATTTTCGACTAATATCGTGGTGAGCTAATTTTGTTGCATAAATGAGCAGGAAAGTCTCTACGGGACGCTATAGCCATTTCAGTACTATAGAATCTGACAGGAAAATTCAATTTTGTTGACATTTTCGACTAATATCGTGGTGAGCTAATTTTGTTGCATAAATGAGCAGGAAAGTCTCTACGGGACGCTATAGCCATTTCAGTACTATAGAATCTGACAGGAAAATTCAATTTTGTTGACATTTTCGACTAATATCGTGGTGAGCTAATTTTGTTGCATAAATTAGGAGGAAAGATTCTATGGGCACGCTATAGCTATTTCAGTACTGTAGAATCTTACTGGAAAATTCTATTTTATGGACATTTTCGATTAATGTCGCGGTGGGCTAATTTTGTTGCATACATGAGGAGGAAAGGTTCTATTGGTATGCTATAGCCATTGGAGTGCTATAGAGTCTGTGTGGAAAGTTCAATTTTATTGACATTTTCGACTAATATCGTGGTGAGGTCATTTTGTTCCATAAATAATCAGGAATGACTCTTCGGGACGCTATAGCCATTTCAGTACTATAGAATCTGACAAGAATATTCAATTTTGTTGACATTTTCGACTAATATCGGGGTGAGCTAATTTTGTTGCATAAACAAGGAGGAAAGATTCTTTTGGCATGCTATAGCCATTGCATGCCTATAGAATCTGACTGGAAAATTCAATTTTATTGACTTTCTCGACTAATATCGCGGTGAGGTCATTTTGTTGCATAAATAAGCAGGAAAGATTCTATGAGCACGCTGTAGCTAAGTCAGTACTATAGAATCTGACTCGAAAATTCAATTTTAAGGTCATTTTCGATTAATATCGTGGTGAGATAATTTTGTTGCATACATAAGGTGGAAAGGTTCAATTGGCATGCTATAGCCATTGCAGTGCTATACAATCTGACAGGAAAATTCAATTTCAATTTTATGGACATTTTCGACTATTATAGTGGTGAGCTAGTTTTGTTGCATAAATAAGGAGGAAAGTTTCTATTGGCATGCTATAGCCATTGCAGTGCTATTGAATCTGAGAGGAAAATTCAATTTTATTGACATTTTCGACTAATATCGTGGTGAGCTAATTTTGTTGCATAAATAAGGTGGAAAGTTTTAATTGGCATGCTATAGCCATTGCAATGATATAGTATCTGGCTGAAAAATTCAATATTAATGTCA
>NW_016908656.1:281-558 GCF_001483705.2 Eufriesea mexicana | reverse complement strand
TACAGCCATCTACATGCCAGAGAATAGGTCTATTCAAAATCTATAATCTGTTATAGCTTGGAGAATAGGTCGCGAAACGTCTTCGAACAATGGCAACTACAGCCATCTACTTGCCATAGAAATGGTCTATTCAAAATATACATCCTGTTATCGCTTGGTGAATAGATCGCATAACGCCTTCAATCCAATGGCAAGTACAGTCATCTACTTGCGAGAGAGTGGGTCTATTCAAAATCGATAACCTGTTATAGCATGGTGACTAGATCGCCTAACGCCT
>NW_016908656.1:0-268 GCF_001483705.2 Eufriesea mexicana | reverse complement strand
CTACTTGCCAGAGAATAGGTGTATTCAAAATCTATAATCCGTTGTAGCTTGGCGAATAGGTTGCCTAACGCCTTCAACCAATGGCAAGTACAGCCATCTACTTGCCAGAGAATAGGTCTAATCAAAATCTATAACCTGTTATAGCATTGTGAATAGATCGACAAACGCCTTCCATCCAACAGCAAGTACAGCCGTCTACTTGTCTGAGAATAAGCCTGTACAAAATCTATAACCTGATATAGCTTGGTGAATAGATCGCCTAACGCCT
>NW_016908655.1:0-705 GCF_001483705.2 Eufriesea mexicana | reverse complement strand
CAATGGCTACAGCACGCCAAAAGGATCTTTTCTGCATACTTATGCCATGAAGCTAGCTCACCATGATATTAGTCGAAAATGTCAATAAAACTGAACTTTCCAGCCCGATTCCGCATTATTGCAACGGCTACAGCTCGCCAAAAGTGTGTTTCCTCCTTACTTATGCAAGGAAGCTGGCTCACCACGATATTATTAATATGTCAAGAAAATTGAATTTTCCAGCAAGATTCTATAGCATTGCAATGCCTATAGCGTGCCAACAGTATCTTTCCTCCTGATATACGGAAGCAAGTTAGCTCACCACCATATTGGTCGAAAATGTCAATAAAATTGATTTTTCCAAACAGATTCTTTAGCATTCCAATGGTAATAGCACGTCAATTGAATCTTTCTGCCTTATTTACGCAAGAAAGACAGTTAACCACGATATTCGTCGAAAATGTCAGTAAAATTTAATCTGCCAGGCACATTCCATATCATTGCAATGGTTATAGCTCGCCAAAAGAATATTTCCTCCTTATGTAAGCAAGGAAGGTTCCGCACCACAATATTATTCGAAAATGTCAATAAAATTGAATTTTCCGGCCAGATACTGCAGCATTGCAATGGTTATAGCACGCCAAAAGGATCTTTCCTCCTTACTTCTGCAAGGCAGCTGGCTCACCGCAATATTAGTCGAAAATGTCAATATAATTGAATTTTCCA
>NW_016908654.1:10581-12277 GCF_001483705.2 Eufriesea mexicana | reverse complement strand
TGCGCTCTACTGAGTTCTAGTATGTCCTGCATGGCTCTGGAGGGGGCAACAATAACGGTCTCGACACGTTAGGTTTAGTTATCCTACGCCGGGTGAGGGCACGTTAGGCCTCCTTAGGTCGGTGTGCCTTTGACTTTTGTGCTATATACTGCTATCTGGTAGCCTTTTGCGCTCTAATCTGCTGTGCTATACACTGCTTGTCTCTGGGGAAGCCAGCAATAGTGGTCAGGGCACGATAGGTTTTGTTAATCTACGTTTGTGAATGTTACTGTTGGTTAGGGTAGGTCAGGGTAGCTTTAACTTTTGTGCTTTATACCGCTCCTCGTCGGATTTCTACGCTATACGTTGCTCTACTGCAATCTGCTCAACTCTGGGGAGGCCCGTAATAGTGGTCTCGGCACGATAGTTTTTGTTAGGTTGCGTTTGGCTATGTGACGTTCGGTTAGGTTAGGACAGGATAGCTTTGGCTTTTGTGCTATGCACTGCTATTCGGACGGTTCAAGCGGCCTGCATTGCTCTGCTATACTCTGCAAAGCTCTCGTGAGACCAGCAACGGCTTTCATGGCACGTCAGTTTGTGTTACGTTACATCTACCTATTCTGCGATTGGTTAGGTTGGGATAGGGTAGCTTTGACTTTTGCGCTATTCACCGCTGATCGGAGGGTTTCTACCATCAACATTGCTCTACTGCTCTCTGCTGGACTCTGGGGTGGACGGTAATTGTGTTCTCGGTGCATTAGGTCGAGTTATGTTGCGTTTGGTTAGGTTATGCTAGTTTGGGTTCGGTTCGGATTGCTTTGACTTTCGTGCAATGTACTGTTGTTCGGTGATCTTCTGCGCTCTGCTATGCTTTCGCATGTTCTGCTTGACTCTGGGGAGGCCAGCAGCATTGGTCTCGGCACGTTAGATTGACATGGATAACGTCCGCTAATATTACGTTTGGTTATGTTAGGACGGGATAGCTTTGACTTTTGTGCTGCTTACTGCATTGCGGTGGGTTTCTCCACTCTACTGTGCTCTAATATGCTCTGCTTTGCTCTGTGGAGGCCGGAAATTGTGTCCGCGGCACGTTAGGCTGAGTTAAGTTACGTGTGGCTAGTTTATGTTAGCATGGGTAAGGTTCCTATGGCTTTGATTTTCCTGCCATACAATGTGATTCTATGGGCTCCTGCGCTGTATTGTGCGCTGCAACTCTCCGCTTGTGTCTGTGGACACCAGGAATGCTTGTCGCGTCGTGATAGGCTCAGTTAAGTTGCGTTCGGTCTGGCTAGGTATGGACATGTAAGGTTGGGAAAGCTTTGACTTTAGTCCCATTCACTGCTATTCGGTCCGTTTCAGCGCCCTGCATTGCTGTGCTATGCTCTGCGTGGCTCTCGTGAGGCCAGTAATGGTGGAATCTGTACGTCAGGTTGAGTTGTGTAATGTTCGGCTTGGTTACGTTAGTCTGGGTTAGGGTTCGGGTGTTTCGACATACGTGGTATACACCGTTGTTCAGTGGTTATCTGCGTTCCACCGTGCTGTATTATATTCTGCTTTTCTTTGAGCAGGCAAGCAGTAATGATCTCGACGCACTAGGTTAGTTTCAGCTACGTTCGGTTATGTTACGCTTGGCTGTGTTAGGTTAGGCTAGTTTCGACTGGTGTGCTATGCACTGCGATTCTATGGATCTCTGCGGTTTACTCTCCTCTAACATGTT
>NW_016908654.1:0-9832 GCF_001483705.2 Eufriesea mexicana | reverse complement strand
CATACACTGCCGTTCTATTGACCACTACCATCTACTCTCCTCTTATGTGCCCCGCTTAGCGATGGGGATGCCAGCAAGAGTGGGCTAGGCACGTTAGGTTGGGAATGTTTACGTTTGGTTGTGTTTGGTTAGGCCACGTTAGGCTTGAATATCTTTTACTCTTCCGCTTTACACCATAATGCGGCTGATTTCTGCGCGCTCCTTTGCTCTAGTATATTCTGCTTTGCTCTGTGGACTTCGGCGATAGTGGTCTAGGCAAGTTAGGTTGAGTTGGGCTACGTTGTGTTGCGTTACGTTTGATTAGGTTAGCATAGGATGACTTTGACTTTTATGCCACACACGGCTATTCGGTTGGTTTCTGCGCTCTCCATGCCTCCACTTTGCTCTGCTCGGCCCTGGCGATACCAGCAATAGTGGTCTCGTCTCGTTAGGCTCAGTTGATGCATGCTCTGTTAGGTTAGGTTACGCCTGGTTAGGTTAGGATACCTTTGACTTCTGTGCCATACACTGCTATTTGGTGGCTGTCTGCGCTTCGCTGTGCTCTCGTATACTCTGCTTGGCTCTGGGGAGTCCAGCAATAGTGGTCCCGGCACGTTAGGTGTGGTGGGGTCACGCTCGGTTATGTTACGTTTGACCTTGACTTTTGCGCCAGAAACTGCTATTCCTTGGATTTCAGCGCTCTACGTTGCTCTATTATACTCTGCTCGAGCCTGCTGAGGCCAGCAATAGTGGTCATGACAAGATAGGTTGTGTTAGGTTGCGTGTGGTTAGGATAGTTTGGGTTAGGTTTGGTTATGATGGCTTTGACCTTCACTTTATACAATGCTGTACGCTGAATTTCTGCGCTTTACTGTGCCCTAGTGTGTTCTACTTGGCTCAGGGGAGGCCAGAAGTCGTGGTTTCCGAACGCAAGCTTGAGATAGTATACGCATGGCTTGGCTAGGTTCGGATAGGTTTGTCAGTACAGCTTCGGTTGTGTGCTATACACTCCTTTTCGGTCGAAATCTGCGCGCTGCATTACTCTACTGGCATCTGCCTCCCTGTGGGGGCACCAGCAACAACGGCCGTGACAGGTTTGTTTGGGACATGTTACACTTGGCTAGGTTGGGTTAGTTTGTGATTGGAGAGTATGGCTTTGACTTCTCTGCTGTACACGTCTATTCTTTGAATTTCTGCGCTCTATTGTGCTCTAATATGTGCTGCTTGGCTCTGGGAGGCCAGCAATGGTGATCGCGGCAGGTTACGTTGAGCATTGTTACGATAGGTTAGGTTATGTTAGCTTGGGTTACGTTTGGATACCTTTGACTTTTCTTCTGTTCAGTGCGATCATATGTATTTCTGTGCCCTACACTCCTTTAATATAGTCTGCTTGGCCCTGGTGAGGCCAGCAATAATGGAAGCAGCTCGTTAGGTTGTGCATGGTTACGTTTGGTTGTGCTACGTTAGGTCAGGTTCGGAGAGGGCACCTTTGACTTTTGTGCTACATACTGCTTTTCGGTGGATTTCTCTTCTCTACTCTGCCCTATCATGCTCTGCTTTGCTCTGGGGTGGCCAAAAATAGTGGCCACTGCACGTTAGGCTGTGTTAGATTATGTTTGGCTTGGTTAGGTTACGTTGGGTTAGGATGGGACAGCTATGCTTCTTGAGCTACACACCACAAATCTGTGGGCTCCTGCGCCCTATTGTACGCTATTGTGCCCTACTAGTTTCCGGCGATGTCAGGAGTAGTGGCCGCGGCGCGTTAGGTATAGTAACGTTACGTCAAGATTGGTTAGGTTAGGATACCCAGCACTTCTGTGCTAAGCACTGCAGTGCGTTGGATTACTGCCATCTGCTGCGCCCTAGTATATTCCGCTTGCCTCTGGGGAGGGCCGCAATGGTGGTCTCGGCACGTTAGGTTAAGTTATGTTTCGTTTGCTTATATTTCGTTTGGATAGGTTAGGATAGGTTATGGTTGTCTTTTGTGCTGCAGGCTGCAGCTCGGTGGATTTCTACGATCTACATGGCTCTACTATACTGTGCTCGACGCTTTGGTAGTTGATAGTGGTCTCGGTACGTTTGGTTGTATTAGGCTACGTTTGGTTGGTTTTCATTATTCTGGGTTAGGTTCGTATAGCTTTGGCTTACGTGGTATACACTGTTGTTCGGTAGATTCCTGCGTTGCAATGTGCTCCAGCATATTCTCTCTGGCTGTGTGCATTCATGCAATAGTGGTATCGGCACGATAGCTTTAGTTAAGCAACGTTCGGTTGTGTTACGTTTGGTTACCTTGGAAGAGGGTAGCTTCGACCCTTGTGCTATGCACTGCGATTCTATGGGCGTATGCGCTCTACCATCCCCTAATATGTTCAGCTTGGTTACGGGGGTGTGGCAGTAATAGTAATGGCGGCACGTTAGGTTGAGTTAGATTACGTTTGGTTGGGACAGGTTTGTATAAGTTTGGTTAGGGCAGTTTCGACTTTTATGCTCTACACGGCTTTTCGGTGGATTCCTGCGCTCTACATTACTCTAACGTGCTCTGCTTGGCTCTGGGGATGTTTCGTCTGCGTATTTTAATGTTGGCTTTGTTAGCAGGGGATGTCTTTGACTTTAGTGCCGTAGTCAGATGCTAGGAGGATTTCTACGCTCTACAATGCTCTAATGCTTTCAGCATGGCTCTGGCAAGCCAAGCAACTGTGGTCTCTGCAGTATATAGTGTGTTAAATTACGTTCGGTTATGTTGGTTTAGGCTAAGTTTGGTCAGGATAGCTTTATCTTTTGAGCTGTACACTGATATTCGGTGAATTTCTGTGCTCTGCTGTGCTCTAGTATGTACTGCCTGGCTCTGGAGAGGGCAGCAATAGCGGTCTCAGCTCGCTAGGTTATCTCAGGCTATATTTGGTTATGTCCTGTTGGTTTGGGTTCAGTTTGGGCACCTATGACTTTTCCGATATACAACGCGACTCAATGGATTTCTGAGTTCTACTCTCCACTAATTTGTCCTGCGTGTCTCAGGGAAGGCCAGCATTTGTGGGCGTGTCACGTTAGGTTGCGTTAGGCTACGTTCTGGTACGTTATGGTTGGTTAGGTTAGGAGAGCATAGGTTTGACCATAGTACTATAGTCTTCTATAAGGTGGATTCCTGCGCCCTACAGTGAGCTGATATTTTCAGCTTGGCTCTGGGAAGTCCAGCAATAGTGTCCCCGGCACTTTATGCTGTGTCAGGTTACGTTCTGCTTGGTTGGGTTAGGCTGAGTTTGGTCAGGATTGCTTAAACACTTGTGCTACGCACAGCTTTTCGGTGGACTTCTGCGCTCTACTGCGCTATAGTGTGACCTGCTTGGCTCTGGAGAGGGCAGAAATCGCGGTTTGGGCACGTTAGGTTGCGTTACGTCATGTTTGCTTATGTTCCGTTGGCTTGGGATAGGTCTGGGGAGCACAGACTTATCTGATATACACAGCGATTCTATGGATATCTGAGTTCTCCACTCCACTACCGTGCTCTGCTTGTCTCTCGGGAGGCCAGCAGTAGAGGTCGCGGCGCGTTAGGTTGAGTTTGATCACGTTTGGTTGTTACGGTTGGTTTGGTTTGGAGTGGGAAGCTTTGAATTTAATGCTCTAGTCTGCTATTAGGAGGACTTCTGAGCACTACAGTGCTGTAATATCTTCAGATTGGCTCTGGGAAGGACAGAAATATTCGTTTGGGCACGTTAAGTTGAGTCAGGTCACGTTCGATTTGGTTGGGTTAATCTATGTTTGGAAAGGGTACCTTCAACTTTTGTGCCGCACACTGCCGTTAGGTGGATTCCTGCGCCCCACAGTGCTCTAGTATGACCTGCTTGGCTCTGGGGATGGCAGCAATGGCGGTCCCGGCACTGTAGGTTGTGCTATGTTACGCTTGGCTTTGTTCTGTTGGTATGGGATGGGCATTGATAGCGTTGACTCCTCCGATATGCACTACGATGCTATGGATTTCGGCGTTCTACTCTCCACTAATGCGTTCTCCTTGAAACTGTAGAGGCCAGTAGTAGTGGTCGCTGCACGTTTGGTTGAATTTGGTTACGTTTGGTTATGTCACGCTTGGTTAGGTTTGCGGGGGTAACTTTCACTTTAGTGGTATATTCTGCGAGGAAGTGGTCTTCTGCGCTCTACAGTGCTGTAATATTTTCAGCTTGGCTTCGGAAGAGCTGAAAGGATAGCCTCGGCGCGATATGTTTATTCAGTTTACGTTCGGATAGGTTGGGTTACGCTAGGGTTAGTTAGGATAGCTTTAACTTTTGTGGTGTACACCGCTAGTTGGAGGATTTCAGCCCTCTACTCTTCTCTAGTGTGTCCTTCCTGGCTCCGTGGACGCAGGAATAGCGTTCTCGGCACTTTAGATTTTGTTAGGCAATGTTCGGCTATGTTCGGTTTGTTTGGGTTAGCATTGGTAGCTTTGACTTTTCTGATGTAAACTGCGATTCTATGGATTTCTGCGTTGTGCGCCCCACTAGCGTATCCTGCTTGGCGCTGGGAAGGTCAGCAATCGCGGTCTCGGCTCGTTAAGCTCAGTTACGCCATGTTTGCTAATGTTTCGTTGGCATGGGATTGGCCTGGGTAGCACAGACTTATCTGATATACACAGCGGTTTTATGTATTTCTGCGTTCTGCACTCCACTATTGTGCTCCGCTTGACTCTGCGGAGGCCAGCAGTAGTGGTCGCGGCGTGTTAGGTTGTGTTTGATTACGTTTGGTTATGTTACGATTGGTTAGGTTTGGAGTGGGCAGCTTTGACTTTAATTCTCTGGTCTGCTATAAGGAGGACTTCTGAGCACTACAGCGCTGTAATATCTTCAGCTTGTGTCTGGCAAGGACAGAAATAGTGGTCTCGGCACGTAATGTTGAGTGAGGTTACTTTCGGTTATGTTGGGATTGGCAAAGTTTGGCCGGGGTAGCTTTAACTATTGTGCTGTACACAGATGTTCGGAGGACTTCTGCACTCTACTGTGCTCTAGTACGTCCTGCATGGCTCTGGGGAGGGCAACAATAGCGGTCTCTGCACGTTATGCAGAGTCAGGCCATATTTGGTTATGTTCTGTTTGTTTGGGTTAGGCTTGGGTAGCTTTGACTTTTCTAATGTAAACTGCGATTCAATGGATTTCTGCGTTCTACTTTCAACTAATTTGTTCTGCTCGGCTCTGGGGAGGCCTGTATTTGTGGGCGTGTCACGCAGGTTGTGGTAAATGACTTTCGGTTTGGTAAGTTTTGAAGAGGTTAGGCTAGGGTACCTTCCAGTTTTGTGCTGCACACAGCAATGCGGCGGATCTCTGCGCTCCACTATGCTGTAGTGTAGTCCGCTTGGCTCTGCGGTGGCCAGCGGTTCTGGTCTCGACATGTTAGTCTGAGTTAGGTTGCATTTGGCTATGATACGCTTAGTTTGACCAGGATAGGATAGCTTTGCCTCCTGTGCTATACACGGCAATTCGGTGAGTATCTCCGCTCTACTGCGCTCTGGTGTAATCTGTTTGGCTTTTGAGAGGACAGCAATAGTGGTCTCGGCATGTTAGGTTGTGTTCGGTTACGTTTGGTTAGTTCATGTTAGCATGTGTAAGGGTCGGATAGCTTTGCTTTTTCAGCTATACACTGTGATTCCATGGATTACCGTGCCCTGCACTTCTATAATATGGCATGCATGTCCCAAGGATGCCAGCAATAGTGTTCGCGGCACGTCACGCTCTGTTAGATTACGCTTGTTTCTGTTAGGTTTTGTTAGGTTAGGAAGGGATAGCTTTGACTTTTGTGCTATATACCGCAATTCGGTGGACCTCTGCGCTCTACTGTGATATAATGTTTCCTGCTTTGCTTTGGAAATTCCAGAAATAGTGGCCGCGACGCGTTTGGTTCAGATGTGTTACGTTTGATTAGGTTAGGTGTGTTTGTGTTTGGTTAGGATGTATTTGACCTTCGTGATATGCATTGCCATTCTGACGACCTCGGCTGTATACTCTCCCCTAATATGACCTGCTTGGCGGTGGAGAGGCCAGCAAACGTGGGCTTGGCACGTTAGGCTGGGATTGGTTATGCTTTATTAGGTTATGTTTGGTCAGATTAGGTTAGGGCACCTCCTACTGTTTTGCTGTACACTGCTGTTCGGTCGATTTCACCGTTCTAAGTCGCTCCGATGTACTTTCCTTAGCTCTCGTGGGGTCAGCAATAGCTTTCGTGGCACGTAAGTTTGGGTCACGTTACATCTGCTTATGTTACGTTTGGTTGGGTTCGGTGAGGATAGCTTTAACTTTTGTGCTATACACTGCTATTCGGTGGATTTCTGCGATCTACATTGCACTATTATACTCTGCTCGACTTCCGGGACGGGAGAAATGGTGCCCGTGGCGCGTTAGATTTAGTTGGATTACGTTTCGCTAGGTTAGGAGAGGTAATGCTTGATTAGGGTAGCTTTGACTTCCGTGGTATGCACAGCTATTCGATGGATTCGTGCGATCCACTGTGCTCTACTCTAATTTGCTAGACGCCGGGAGGCCAGCAATAGTGATCGCGGCACTTTAAGTTGAGTTTTCCTGGGTTAGGTTATGTTGCTTGTGTGGCATTGGTTGGGATATACTTTGACTTTTCCGCTGTACACTGCGAACCTATTCATTTCTGCGTCCTACTCACCTCTATATGTACTGCTTGGCTCTGCGGAACTCAGCAATAGTGGTGGCGGCACGTTAGGCTTAGTTAGGTTACTTTTAGTTAGGTTAGGTTACGATGTGTTAGGTTAGGATAGCTTCGAATTTTGCGCTAAACACTGCTATCCTATGGACTTCTGCGCTCCTCAAGGTGTTACCACAAATTGCTTGTCTCTTTGGACGCCAGGAATAATGCTCTCTGCACGTTAGATTGATTTATGTTACGTTTGGCTACGTTAGATTTGTCTAGGTTTGGTTAAAGCAGCTTTGACCTTTGTGCAATACACTGCTGTTCCGCGGAATGTAGCGCTCTATATTGCACTGCTTTACTCTGGTTAGCTCTCGTGTGTCCAGAGATAGCGATCGTGGCACGTAAGTTTGAGTTACGTTACGCCGGCTAATGATACGTTTGATAAGGTTGGGATTGGATTGCCTTGACTTTTGTGCTACCCACTGCTATTCGGTGGATTCCTGCTCCCCACTCTGCCCTAGTGTTCTCCGCTATGGCCTGGATAGGCCAGTAGTTGCGGTCTCGGCAGGTTAGGCTGGGTGAGGCTGCGTGCGGCTATGTTGTGCTTGGTTTTGTCAGCATAGTGCAGCTTCGACTGTTGTGCTGGGCACTTCGATCCTACGGACTTTTGCGCTCTACTCTCCTCTAATATGTTCTGCTTGGCTATGAGGAGGGCAGCAATAGAGGCCCCGACACGTTAGGAGCAGTTATGTTGCGTTTGGTTACGTTACGTTTGGTGAGGTTGGGACAGGATATCTTTGGCTTTTGTGTTATACACAGCTCTTTGGTGGCTTTCTGCGCACTATTGCGCTCTATCATGTTCTGCTTGGTTCTGGTGAGGGCAGCAATTGTCGTCTCGGCACGCTAGGATATGTATGGTTACGTTTGGTCATGTCACGTTTGGGTATTTTAGGAGAGGGTAGTTTAAGCTTTTCCGCTATACGCTTCTATTCAGTCCATTTCAGCGTCGTACATTGCTCTGCCACACTCTGCTTGACACACGTGAGGCCGGCGATAGTGTTCCAGGCTCCTCAGACTGTGCTACGTTGCGTTGGATCATTTCAAGTTTGGCTATGTGATGAGGTAGTAGCTTTGACTTTTGCGATGTACACTGCTGTTCGGTGGACTTCCTCGCTCTACATTGCTCTAATATGCTCAGTTTGGCTCTGTGGAGGACAGCAACACTGATCTCAGCACCTAGTGTTGAGTTATGCTACGTTCGGTTAGGTTAGGTTTGGAGAGTTTGGGTTAGGATATCTTCCACTTTGGTGCTGTACACTGGAGTGCGGAGGATTACTGCGCCCTACAGTGCTCCAGCATGTTCAGCTTGTCTCTGGGGAGGCCAGCAACCGTGGTCACGATATGTTTGGTTAAGATGGATTACGTTCGCTTATATTACGTTTGGAAAGGTTAGGACAGGTTTGAGTTGACTTCTGCGTTACAGGCTGGTATTCGGCGGATTTCTTCGCTATACATTGCTCTATTATACTCTGTCCGGCTCTGGGGTTGCCAGTAATAGTGATCTCGGCACGTCAGGTTGAGTTGAGATACGTTCGGTTACGTTACGTGTGGCTATGTTGGGATAAAGTAGCTTCGACTACTGTGCTATGGGCTCAGATTCTGTTGACTTCTGCGCCCTACTCCTCTCTACTATGTTCTACTTGGCTCTGTCGAGACAGCAATGTTGGTCTCGGCACGTCAGGATGTGTTAGGTTACGTTTTGCTACGTTACGCTTTGTCAGGTTGGGATGGGACGGCTATGACTCTTGTTCAGTACACTGTTATTAGGTGAATGTCTGCGCTCTACAATGCTCTACTAAACTCTGCTCGAACCTCGGGCTGCCAGCAACAGCGGTCGCAGTACGTTAGGTTGAGTTTCGTTACGTTTGTTTATTTTAGGTTAGGCTACGTTTGGTTAGGTAGCTTTGACATTCGCGCTGTACACAGACGTTCGGAGAATTCCAGCTGTCTGCTGTTGTCTATTATGCCCTACTTTGCTTCAGAGAGGCCAGCAATCGCGGTCGCGGCACGTTCGGTTGTGTTATGTTACGTTTGGTTACGTTACGATTGGTTAGGTTAGGAAGGTACAGCTTTGTCTTTAGTGCTGTATTCTGCTATTAGGTGGACTTCTGCACCCCACACTGCTCTAATATTTTCAGCTTGCCTGTGTCAAGGCCAGCAGGCGTAGTCTCGGCACGTTATGTTCAGTCAGGTAACGTTCGTATAGGATGGATCAGGCTACGTTTTGCCAGGATAGCTTAAAGTTCTATGCTGTACGCGGATACTAGGAGGATATCTGCGCTCTACTGGGCTCTAGTATGACCTGCTTGGCTCTGGAGAGGGCAGCAACAGCGGTCCCGGCACGTTCGGTTGAGTTTGGTTACGTTTTGTTATGTTACGCTTGGTTAGGATAGGAGAGGATGGCTATGACTTTAGTGCTATAGTGTGCTGCTAGGTAGATTTCTGCCCCCTGCCGTGCCTTAATATTTTCAGTTTGTCTCTGGGAAGACCAGCAATAGTGGCTCGGAACTTTGAGTCAGGTTACGTTTGGCTAGGCTGGGTTAGGCCATGTATGGTTAGGATAGCTACAACTTTTGTGCTGTACACTGCTGTTGGGTGGATTTCTGCGCTCTACCGTGCTCCAGTACGCCATTCTTGGCTCTGGGATAACAGTAGCGGTCTCGGAGCGTGAGTTACGCTACGTTTGGTTGTGTCACGGTTGGTTAGGTTAGGAGACGATATCTTTGACTTTAGTGCTATTGTCTGCTGTTGGGTGGACTTCTGCCACCTGCAGTGCCTTAATATTTTCAGCTTGCCTCTGGAGACGCCAGCATTTGTGATCGCAGCACGTTACGCTGAGATAGCTTACGGTTGATTATGTTACGACTGGTTACGTTAGGAGAGGATATCTTTGACGCTAGTGCTGTAGTTTGCTGTTAGTTGGATTTCTTCGCCCTACGGTGCTTTGGCATTTTCAGCGTGGTTCTGGGAATGCCGGCAATAATGGTCACGGCACCTTCTGTTGGGTTATGTTACGTGCACTTTGGTTGGGTTTTACTCTGTTTGGATAGGATAGCTCTAACTTTTCTGCTGTACTCTGCTATTCGGTGGACTTCCGCGCTCTGCTGTGCTCTTGTTTGTCGAGCTTGGATAGGTGGGGGGGGGGGGCGGCAAC
>NW_016908653.1:0-290 GCF_001483705.2 Eufriesea mexicana | reverse complement strand
TGAATGTATGTATGTATATATGTACGGATGTATGGATTTACAGATGTATGGTTGTGTGGATGTATGAATGTATGCATGGGTGGATGTATGGATGGATAGATGTATGGAAAGAAGGATGTATGGATGGATGTATGTATGGAAGTAAGGATGTGTGGATGGATGTATGTATGGATGTATGGACGTATGGGTGTACGAATTTACGGATGTACATATGTATGGATGCATTAATGGATGGATGGATCTATTGATGTATGGATGGATGGATGGTTTCGTGGATGGATGTATGGATG
>NW_016908652.1:78947-96331 GCF_001483705.2 Eufriesea mexicana | reverse complement strand
AAAATCAGTGTATAGCACAAATGTCAAAGCCATCATAGCCAAACGTAACCCAACCAGTCATAACAAAACGTAACCTAACTCAATCCATCGTGTCAGGACCTCTATTCCTGGCCACTGCAGAGTCGAGCAGAGCACAGTAGAGAACAGTAGAGCGCAGAAATCAAGAGGGTAACAGTCTATGCCAAGAAAGTCAAAGCTACACAGGCCTTACCCAAACAAACGTAACCAAACTCAGCCAAACGTGACGAGACTGCCGCCCCCCCCCCCCCCATAGCCAAGCAGAATATGCTAGAGCGCAGTAGAGGGCAGAAATCCACCGTATAGCAGTGCATACCACAAAAGTCTGAGACCTCCAGGCCTCGCCTAACCAAACGTAAAGTAACTAATACTAACATGCCGGGACCTTTATTGCTGCCCTCCTCAGGGCAAAGCAGAACGTATTAGAGCAGATTAGATCGCAGAGGTCCACCGAACAGCAGCGTATAGCGCAAAAGTCAAAGCCATCATAACTTAACGTAACCCAACCTGGCCTAACCAAACGTTACTTAATTCAGCCTTTCGCGTCACTGCCACTATCTCTGGCCGGCACAGACTCAAGCGGAGCATAGTAGAGCAGAGCGGAGTGGAGAAATCCAGCGAATTACAGTCTATGCCAAGAAGGTCAAAGCTATCCAGACTTAACCCAGACAAGCTTAGCCTAACCAAACGTAGCGTTACCAAACCTAACGTACCCAAACGTGGCCTAACATAGCATAATGTGCTGACACCATTATTGCTGTATTTCCCAGAGCCAAGCTGAACATACTAGAGCAGAGTAAAGTGCAGAAGTCCGCCGAACATCAGTGTCGAGCACAAAAGTCAATGCTATCCTCTCCTATCCTGACCAAACGTATCATAGGCATACACAACGGAACCAAAACAAGGGTGCCACGGCCAGTGCTGCTGCCACAATGAGAACCGAGCGGAGTTTAGCGGAGTATCGTAGAATGCTGAAATCGACAGAGTAGCAGTGTACTGCACAAAAGCCATTGCTATGCTAAGAAAGCCACCAGACTTGACCTAACAGAACATAGCATAACTAAATCTAGCGCGACGGGACCACTACTCCTGCCCTCCATAGAGCCAAGCAGAATTTACTAGCCCACGGTAGAGCGCAGTAATCCACCTGATTGCGGCGTGTAGCACAAAAGTCAAGGATACCCTGACCTTACCATTCCTACCCTAACATAACCGAACCTTACCTTATTAAACGTAACGTGCCGAAAAAACAATTGCTGGCTTCGTCAGAGCCAAGCAGAGCATATTAGAGCAAAGTAGGGCTCCGAAATGCACCGAATACACTATTCGTGTATAGCATATAAGTCAGGGGTATCCTATCCAAACCTGAACAAATGTGACTTAACCGAACGTTATCTATCACAACCTGACGTGCCGAAACCACAATTGCTGGCACTCCCAGAGCCCAGTAGAACATATCAGAGGAGTGTGGAGCGCAGTAGTCCATAGAATGGCGATGTTCGGCAGAATGGCAAAGCTACCCTATCCTACCACGGACGAACAGTGCCTAGCCAGACGTAACGTAACTCTGCCTAACGTCCCGGGACCACAATTGTTGGCCTCTCCTGTACCAACAGGATGAGAGTAGGGCACACTAGAGGGAAGGAAACGTCAACATAACTCAGTATAGCTCGATAGTAAAAGCTACACTAACCAAACTATGCCTAACCCAAACTAACCAAACGTAAGTCACTCAACCTAACACGTCACGACCTCTATTGCTGGCCTCCACAGAGCGAAGCAGAACGTAGTATGGGAGAGTAGGGCGCGGAAACCAATGGAATCGCAGTGAATAGCAGAAAAGTCAAATATATCCAGATCTAAGTCAAGCGAACGTAACCTAACCAAACTTAGCCTACCTCAACGTAGCTTGCCGCGGCCACTATTGGTGGCATTCCCAGGGCAAAGAATAATATATTAGAGCACAGTACAGCGCAGAAATACTCGGAATGTCAGTGTATAGAACGAAAATGTAACTTAACCTAAAATCTAACTGAACGAGCTTAACCTAACCTAATCCAACGAAATGTAGCCTAACTCAACCGAAAATGAGGAGAACGCTACTGCTGGTATGGACAGAGGGAAGCAGAATGTACTAGAGCACCGTCGAGCGCAGAAATCTGTCGCAATGTAGTCAATAGCAAGAAGCCGCAGATGTCCTAACATAACCTGCCCTAATTTAACCTTGCAGAAAACAGCATAACTCAACAAGACGTGCCGCGAACACTGATCCTGTCCTCCCCAAAACCAAGCAGAATGTGGCACGGCGCAGTAAATCACAGAAATCAACCGAATAACAGTATATCGCTCGAGGGTCCATCCAATCCTAACCAAATATAGCCTAACCTGATCTAACCAATCGTAACGTAACACAACCTCACGCGCCATGACCACTGCTTCTCGCCTCGCCAGAGTAGGGTAGAGTATAGTGGAGCAATGTAGAGCACAGAAGTCCACGTTTAGCAGTGTATAGCACAAAAGCCTAAACAATCCTCTCCTAACCACGCCAAACGTGACACGACCGAACGCAACATGTCTCAACCTGACGTGGCGGGACCACCATTTCTGGCCACTCCAGAACAAAACAGAACATACTAGATCATACTGGAGTACAGAAGTCCACCGAATAGCAGTGTACTAGACAAAAGTCAATGCTACCCACTCCTAATATGTCTAACCTCAACATTAACAAACGTAACAGAGCTCAACTTAACGTACCCCGACCACTATTGCTGGCCTCCTAGAGGCGAGAAGAACTTACTAGAGGACAGCAGAGCGCAAAAATCCATAGAAACGCAGTGTATATGTGAAAAGTCAAAGCTATCGGAAACTAGCGCAAACCAACATATCCTAGCCAAACGAAGACTAACACAACATAACTTGACGCGACCACTATTGCCAGACGCGCGGGGATAAGCGGAACGTATTAGAGAACAGTAGAGCGCAGAAATCAACAGTACAGCGGTGTATAGTGTGAAAGTCATAGCTACCCTATCCCAACCAGGCGAAACCTGACATAACTTAGCATAACGTTCCGAGTCCGCTATTGCCTGCCTACCCAGAATTAAGAAGAAAGCACTATAGCTCGGTAGAGCACATAATACCACCAAATTGCAGTGTCTAGCACACGAATTAGTATTATCGTAACCAAACCCGCACTAATCCATCCTAATCGAACGCAGACTGACTGAACCTGACGTGCCGCCACCACCATTGCTGGCCATGCCAGGTTCGAGCAGTGTATAGTAGAGCACATTAGAGCGCGAAAATCCACTAAATAACAGTGTACACCACGAAAGCCGAATCTATCCAAGCATAACCAAAGCAAACGTAACCTAACCAAACGAAGCCTAAACCAAGCCAACGTGTCGGGAGCAATAGTACTGGCATCCCCAGAGGCGAGCGGAGTACAGTAGAGGAATGTAGATCGTTGAAGCCCACCTAATAGCAGTGCATTGCTCAAAAGTCATATCTATCACGTCCTAACCTATCCAATCGTAACATTACCAAACGGAACCATACTATATCTAACGTGCCGCCACCCGTGTTGCTGGCCTCCACAGGGCGAATCAGAACAAACTAGCGGCGGGTAGAGCGCAGAAATCCACTGAGTCGAGGTCTACAGCAGAAAAGTCAAAGATACCCAAGCCTATCCCTAGCTAACACATCTTAGCCTGACATAGAAATCCCAACACATCGTGCCGCGACCACAATTGCTTCCCTCCACAGGGCCATGCAGATTGGAGAAGCGCGCAGTAGAGGGCTGGAATCAATCGAGTAACAGTGTATGGCACGAAAGTAGAAGCGATAGTAACCAAACTTTGCCTAACCTAGCCTAACCGAACGTAACATAACTCAAACTAACGTGCCGCGAACATTATTGCTCGCCACCCGAGAGCCAAGCAGAGTATATTATAACATAGTAGAGCGCAGAAATTCACCGAATAGAAGCGTGTAGCACAGAAGTCAAAGCAACCCTATCCTAGCCTGACCAAACGTAACGTAACCAAGCGTAACACAACGCACCTTAACGTGCCGAGGCGCTATAGCTGCCCTCCCCGTGGCCATGCATAACATATTAGAGGAGAGTGGAGTACAGACATCCATAGAATCGCAGTGCATAGCACAAGTGTCAATGCCACCGTATCCTAACCTAGCCAAACGTAACATAGCCAAACGAGGCATATTTCAGCCTCACGTACCGAGACCACTATTGTCATCCCCCACAGAGCCAGGCAGAATATACAAGATCACACTAGCGCGCAGAAATAAACCTCATTGCAGTGTACAGCACAAAAGTCGAATATATCCTGTCATAAACATACCAAACCTAACCTGACAAAGCGTAGCCTAACTCCACATTACGTGCCGAGACCACTATTGCAGGCATCTGCAGAGCAGAGCAGAAAATACGGGAGCTGAGTAGAGAGCAGAAGTCCACCGAATGGTATTGTATAGCACAAAAGTCAAATCTAACTTGCCCTAACGTAACCTGTTGTAACATAACCAAACGTAACCTAACACAACATACAATGCCGCGAACACTATTGCTGTCCTCCCCAGAGCCAAGCTAAATGTAGTAGAGGAGAGTAGAGCGTAGCAAACCATAGAATCGCAGTGAACAGCAGAAAAGTCAAAGTTATACAAACCTGATCCACACTGACATAACATAACCAAAGGTAGACTAACTTAACATAACGTGTCGCGACCACAATTGCCGGCCACCCCAGAGCCAAGCAGAACGTACAAGAGCACAGTAGGGGGAAGGAATGCACCGAACATCTATGTTCAGCACAAAATTCGGGGCAATACTATCCAAACTTAGCCTACCCTAGCATAACCAAGCGTTACGGAACACAGCATGCGTGACACGGCAGACATTGCTGGTGTCCTCAGAGCCAAGCAGGGCGTAGTAGTGCAATGTAGAGCGCAGAAACCCATCGTGTAGCTGTGAATAGCACAAGAGTCGATGCTATCCTGTCCTAACCAAACCAAACGTAACATAGCTGAACCTAACGTGCCGAGGCCATTGTTGCTGGCATGCCCAGGGAAAATCAGAACATAATAGAGTACAGTAGGTCGCTGATATCCTCTGAATAGCATTGTGTAGCACAAAAGTCAGAGCTATGGCTTCATAGCCTAGACAAACGTAACGTAGCCAAACGTAATGTAGCCAAACGTAATGTAGCCAAACGTAACGTAGCTCAACGTTACGTGCCGAGGCCACTAATTCTGGTGTCTATGGAGACAAGCAGGGCATATTAGATGAGAGTAGAGCGCAGAAGTCCACCGTCTAGCAGTGTAGAGCATATAAGACAAAGCTAACATGCCCTACCCTAACCAATCCTAGGATAGCCAAACGCAACGTAACACAATCTATCGTGCAGCGACCGCTATTGCTGGCCTCCCCAGAGCCAAGCAGAATATAGTAAAGGAGAGTAGAGCGCAGCAAGCCATGGAATCGCAGTGAGCAGCAGAAAATTCAACGCTACCCAAGCCTAACGCAAACTAACGTAAACGAACCGAGCGTAACTAAACTCAACCCAAAGTGCCTCGGCCACAATTTCTGGCATTCCCGGAGAAAAGCAGAGCATGTTATACCACAGTAAATCACAGGAATACACCGAATATCCGTGTATAGCGCAAGAGTGAAGGCTATTCTATCCTAACCGTAACTAAGGTAACGCAACCGTACGCAACCTAAGTCATCCTATCGTGCTGGGAACACTATTGCTGCCCTGCACAGAGCTAATAGAATATACTGGAGCACAGTAGAGCGCAGAAATCAACGCAACTGCAGCATATGGCACAAAAGCCTAAGCTATCCTAATCTAACCAGATATGACCTGACCTAACCAAACGTAATCTAACTACACCTGACTTGCCTCTAGCACCATTGCTAGCCTTCAGTGAGCCAAGCGGTACATATTACAATATAGCAGATTGCAGATGTCCACGGAAGAGTAGCTTGTAGCACAAAGGTCAAAGCTCTCCTACCCTCACCTAACCAATCGTGACATAGCCAAACGTAACATAATTAAGCCTTTCGTGCCGTGGCCACTATTCCTGTCCTCCCTATCCTATGATAGGACAGGATAGCTCTGACTTCTTCGCTATGCACTGCTATAAGTAGCATTTCTGCGCTCTACTGTGCGCGAGTATATTCTGCCTTGCTCTGTGGTGGCCAGCAATTGTGGTCTCGGATCGTTATATTTTGTTCTGCAATGTTTGGTTAGGTTCCGCTTGTCTGGATTATGTTTTGATAGCATTGACCATCCTGCTATGCATTTCGTCTCTATGGATTTTTGCGTTCTACCCTCCTATAGTATGCTGTGCTCTGCTCCGGGGAGGCCAGCTATGGTGGTTGCGGCTGCTTAGTTTTATATAAATTACGCTCCGCTACGTTACGTTTGGCTAGGTTCGAATGGTATAGCTGCGACTTTTGTGGTATACACTGCTCTACGGTGTATCCCTGCGCTCCACATTGCTCCCGTATGATCTGCCTGGGTCTGCTGATACCAGGAATAGTCGTTCCGCATGTTAGGTTGGGACATATTACGCTTGGTTTGGTTAGGCTGTGTTAGGATTAGTTCGGATGGCACTGTCTTTGTGCTATAAACTGCAATTCGGTGGATTTCTGCGGTATATAGTGCTCTATTATGTTGTCCTTGGATCTGTGGATACTAGCAATAGTGGTCTACGCACCTTATGTTTAATTAGTCATCGCTTGGTTAGGTTAGGTTTGGTCAGGTTAGTTTAGGATACCCTAGACCTCTGTGCTCTAAAATGCAACGCGTTCGATTTCTCCGCTCTACGGTCCTCTAGTGTGTTCTGCTGCGTTCTGTGGAGGACAGCAGTACTGATCGCGGTATGTTAGGTATGGGAAGGTTACATTCGGATATGATACGCTTTGTTGGGTTAGGGTAGGGCAGCATCGGCTTTTGTGGTATACACAGCGGTCCTTCGGGTATCTGCGCCCTACTCCCCTCATATCTGCTCTGCTTGGCTGTGGGGTGGAGAGCAATAATGTTCTCGGCGCTTCAGGTTGAGTCGTGTCACGTTCGGTTAGGTTAAGTTATGCTAAGCGAGGTCAGGATAGCTCTGTCTTTCGTGCCATACACTGCTATTCGTTGGACTTCTGCGCTTCGTTTTGCTCTACTATGTTCTGCTCAGCTCCGGGGAGGCCAGCAATAGTGGTCGTGGCACGTTAGGATGTGCTATGTTACGTTCGGTTAGGCTCGGTTGGGCTAAGCTTGGTTAGGGTGACTTCGACTTTCGTGCTATAAACTGTTATTCGGTGTATTTCTGCCCCCTACATTGCTCTACTATACTCTGGTCGAACCTGGAGATACCAGTAATGGTGGTCGTGGCACGTTATTTTGGGTTAGGTATCGTTTGGTTGGAATGACCTCGGCTTTGTGCTATACACTGCTATTCGCAGGTTTTCTGCGCTCTACTGTGCTCTGATTTGTTCTGCTAGGCTCTGCGCTGGCCAGCAATAAAGGTCGTGGCAAGTTAGGTTCGGTTAATTTGCGTTTGACTAGGTTATGTTATGTTCGGTTTGGTCTGGGTAACTATGGCCTTCGTACCATACATTATTATCCGGTGGATACCTGCGCTGTGCTACGCACCGCCATATTCTGCATGGTTCTCGGGAGCCAGCGCTAGTGGTCGCGGCACGATAGGTACAGACAGGTTACGCTCGTTTTTGCCACGGATTGCTAGGTTTGCACATTGCAGCTTTGACCTTTGTACTCTTCATTACTTTTCGGTGGATTCCAGCGCTCTACACTGCACCAGTAAGCTCTGCTTGGCTCTGGGGGTCCAGCAATAGTGCTCGCGGCACGTTATGTTGAGCTACGCTACGTTTGCTAAGGCTATGTTTGTTTGGGTTCGGTTCGAATAGCTTTGGCTTTTCTGCTATACACTGCTCTTCGATGGGTTTCTGTGCTCTACATTGCTCTAGCATGCTCCACCAGGCTCTGGGTGGGGGAGGGCCAGCAGAATTGTCCTCGGCACGTTAGGCTGATTTCGGTTACATTCGGCTGTTTTACGTTTGGTTACGTTAGGTTTTGGTAGCATTGGCTCTTGTGCTACACACTGCGGTTCAATGGATTTCTGAGCACAACTCTCCTCTTCTGAGTTCAGCTCGGCTACGCGGAAACCAGCTATAGATGTCGCGGCACGAAAAGTTGAGTCACGCTGCGTTCGGTAATGTTATATTAGTTCGGTGTATGTCCGGATAACGTTGACTTTTCTGCTATGCGCTGCCGTTTGATGGATCTCTGTGCTCATCATTGTTCCAATATGCTCTGGTTGGCTCTGGGGAGGACAGCAATGGTGGTCTCGGAAAGATAGTGTTAGTTATGTTACGCTCGGTTTCGTTTGGATAGGATAGCTTTGAGTTTTTTGCTATACACTACTGATTGGTAGATTACTGCGGTCTACTGGGCATTACCATATTCCGCTTGACCCTGGCGAGGCCAGCTTCAGTTGCCGCGGCACGTTAGGTTGGGTTAGGTTACGTTCGGTTATGCTAAGTTTGGGGAGGTTGGTTATGATTATCTTTGGCACTTCTGCTATACACTGCGATCTTTGGATTCCCGAGCGCTGCTCTCCTATACCACGTCGTGCGCGGCTCCGCGGAGGCCAGCAATAGCGGTCACGTAATCTTAGGTAGAATCATGTTTCGTTTGGTTATTTCACGATTGGCTAGGTTACGACAGGATAGCTTTGAGTTTTGTGCTACATGCTGCTATTCGGTGGATAACTATGATCTACCATCCTCAAATATTGTCCGCTTGGCTCATGGGAGGATGGCAGTAGTGGTCTCGGAACGTTAGGTTTAGTTATGTTACGTTTGCTTATATTACGATTGGTCACTTTAGGATAGGGTGGCTTTGACTTTTGTGCTGTAAACTGCTTTTCGGTGGATTTCTGCGCTCTGCTGTGCTCTAGTGTGTTCTGCTTCTCTCCGGGGAGGCCAGCAATAGTGTTCTCGGCACGTTAGTTTTGGTTCGGTTACGTTCGTTTATGTTACGTTTGGTTAGGTTAGGATAGTGTAGTTTCGACTTTTGTGCAATATA
Source organism: Eufriesea mexicana (assembly GCF_001483705.2). Lineage (NCBI taxonomy): Eukaryota > Metazoa > Arthropoda > Insecta > Hymenoptera > Apidae > Eufriesea > Eufriesea mexicana. The sequence goes on along the minus strand of NW_016908652.1, from coordinate 87,188 downwards.
CTGCGATTCTAGGGATTTTTGCGCTCCGCTCTCCTCTAATATCATCTGCTTGGCGCTGAGGGTGGCACCAATAGATGTCTCTTCACGTAAGATTGAGTTATGTTAAGTTCGATTAGGTTAAGAGAGGATAGTTTCGACCTTCGTGCTATGCACTGCTGTTCGTTGGATATCGGGGCTCTACTGAGCTCTAATATATTCTGCTTGGCTCTAGGAAGTCCAGCAACAAATGAGTCGGTACGTTAGTTTGATATATGTTACGTTTGTTTGTGTTAGGTTAGGCTAAGCTCGGTAAGCATATCCTTGACTTTCGAGCTATACACTGTTATTCAGAGTATATCTGCGACCTACCTTTCTCTGCTAATATCTGCTTGTCCCTCGGGATGCCATTAACTGTGGTTTCGGCGCGGTGGTTTGAGACATGTTACCTTCGGTTGTGTTACGTTTGTTTATGTTTGGACTGTGCAGCTTCGGCATTTGTGCTATCCATAGCGTTTCTATGGACTTATGCGCTGTACTCTCCAGAAATATGTTCCGCCTGGCTCTGGGGAGGGCAGCAATCAGGCTCTCGTCACGCTGGGTTTAGCTTTGCTCCGTTTCGTCACGTTAGGCTTGGTTAGGTTAGGATAGGAGGGCTTTGAATTTTGTGCTGTATACAGCTATCCTGTGAATCTCTGCGCACTGCTGCACTGTAAAATCTTCTGCTTGGCTCTGGGAAGGCCAGCAACTGTGATATCGTCGCATTAGGTTGAGATACGTTACGCTTGGTAGATTTAGGTCGTGTTATGTTCCGTCAGGATACCTCCGACATTCGCACCATACACTGTTTTTCGGTGGATTCCAGAGCTCTACTGTGCTCTACAATACTCTGCTTGGCACTGGCGAGGTAAGCATTAGTGGTCGCTGCACGTTGCATTGTGTTAGACTACGTTTGGCTATGCTACGTTATTATGTGTTGGGTCTGCATATTTTTGACTTTTCTGCTATACAATGCGATTCGGCGTATTTCTATGCACTGCTATCCTCTACTATGTTCGGCACGGCTCTGGGGAGGCCAGTGATCCGGGTGCCGGCAAGATTGGTGGAGATAGGTTGCATTCGGTTATGTTGCGGATGTTTAAGCTTGCACAGGACAGCTTTGACCTTCGTGCTGTAAACTGCTGTTCGGAGGCTTTCTGCGCTCTACATTGCACTAGAATTTTCTGCTTGGTTCTGGGGAGTACAGCAGTGGTTGTCTCAGCAGGTTAGTTTGGACTATGTTTCGTTTGGCTAGGTTAGGGCAGCAAAGCTTTGAGTTTCGTGCTATATACTGCTATTCTTTGTGTTTCCGCGCTCTACTGTGCTGTAATTTCTCCTGCTTGGATCTGGGAAGCCCAGCAATAATGGTTTCGGCCCGAAAGGTTGGGTTAGGTTACGTGTGGTTATGTTCCGCTTGTTTAGGTTTGGGTGGGGAAGCTTCGTGTTTTGTGCAACACACTGCTATTCGGTGGATTACAGTGATCTACGGCCTATATTTCCAGATTGGCTCGTGTGACGCCAGCAGCGTTGGTTTCGTCTCGCTTGCTTCGGTTATGTTGCGTTTGGTTATGCTACAATTGGCCAGGTTAGGACACCATAGCTTTGACTTTTGTGCTGTAAACCGCTGTTCGGTGGATTTCTGCGTTCTACTGTGCTTTAGTATATTCTGCTTGGATCTGGGCAGTACAGCAATAATGGTCTCAGCATGTTAGGCTGAGTTACGTTGCGCTTGGTTAGGATAGGTTCCGTTATGTTTGGCCAGGATAGCTTTGAATTTCGTGGTATAGTCTCTTATTCGGTGGATTTCTACGCTCCACTGACCTCTACTATATTCTGCATTTTCCGGCGAGACCAGCAATAATGTTCGCGGCGCGTTATGTTGAGTTACGCTACGTTCGCATTGGGTACAATAGTCTGGAATGGGTTCGGATAGCTTTGACTTTTCAGCTGCACGCTGTTATTCGATAGATTTCTGGACTCTACATTGCTCTATTGTGCTCTGCTTCTATCTAGGATGGCCAGCGTTATTATCCTTGGCACGTCAGCTTGAGTTCTCTTACGTTCGGTTATGTTACGTTTGGTTAGGTTAGGATACAGTAACATTGGTTTTTGTGTCATACACTGCGGTTCTTCGGCTTTCTGAGCTCGACTCTCCTTTAATACGTACTGCATGGCTCTGGGGATTACAGCAATTCAGGCTCGTCAAGTTATGCTTAGTTAGGTTAGGTTTGCTTACGTCATGTTTGGTTAAGTTAGGATAGGATGGAATAGACTCTTGTGGTGCACACTGCTATTCGGCGGACTTCTGCGCCCTACTGTTCTCTAGTATGTACGGAAATGCTCTGGAGAGGCGAGCAATAGTGGTCACTGCAGGTTAGGTTGAGTTAGGTTACGATTTATTACGCCAGGCTATGTTAGGTTTGGTTGGTGTATCTTTGACTTACGCACCATACACTGTTATTCGGTGGATGTCTGCCATCTACTGTGCTCTACCATATCCTGCTTTGACCTTCTGAGGCCAGCAGTAGTGGTCGCTGCACGCTATGTTTATTTAGACTACGTTTGGCTATGCTATATTGTTTCTGGTTAGGTTTGGATAGCTTTGACATCTTTGCTGCACACTGCTATTCGGTGGTCTTCTGCGCTCCACATTGCACCGGTATGCTCTGCTTGGCTCTGAGGAGGCCAGGAATTGTGGTCCCGGCACGTTAGGTTCTTATGTTACGTTTGGTTACGTTACGTTTGGTTAGGTTAGGGTAGGAGAGCTAGGAATTTTGTGTTACACACTGATATTCTGTGAATTTATGCACTCTACTGTGCTGTAATATTTCCGGCTTGTCTCTGGGAAGGCCAGCAATAGTGGTCCCGCCACGTTAGGTTGAGTTACGTTACGCTTGGTTAGGGGAAGTTATGATATGTTTGTCAAGGGTAGCTTTGACTTTCGCGCTATACACTCTTATTCTGCGGATTTCTACGCTGTACCGTGCTCTACTATATTATGCATTGCCTGGCGAGGCCAGCAATAGTGGTCGCGGCACGATACGTTGTGATGTTTTATGTTTGCCTTGGTTTGGTTAGGTTATGTTTGGTCAGGGTATATTTAACCTTTGTGCTATTTCCTGCAATGCGGTCAATTTCTACGCTCTACTGTTCTCTAGCATATTGTGCCTGGCTCTTCGGAAGCCGAAAATGGTGGTCTCGACAGGTTAGGGTTTGTTAGGATACGTTTGGCTCTGCTACGTTTGGTTAGGTTAGAGCAGGATGGATCTGACTTTTCTGCTCTGCACTACTATTTGCTGGATGCCTGCATTCTACTGTGACCTAGTATATTGTACTTGGCTCTGGGGAATCCAGCAATAGTGGTCCCGGATCGTCAGGCTACGTTATGTTGCGTATGGCTATATAACGTTTGGACAGGTCAGGAATGGACAGCTCTGACTTTCGTGCTGTACACAGCTATTCCTCGTATCTCGGCGCTCTATATTGATCTACTATACTCTGCTCGACACTGGGGAGGCCAGTAATAGCGTTCCTGGCACGCTGGCATTATTTATGCTACGCGTGGTTACGTTACGTTCGGTTAATGTAGGAGAGGATAGCATTGACTTTTGTGCTTTATAATGCTATTCTGTGATTTTCTTAGCCATACTGTGATCTGATATGCTCTGCATGGCTCTGGGCGGTCAGCAATGGTTGTCCCGGCACGTTAGGTTGTGTTAGGTTCCGTTTGGTTAGGGTATGCTTGTTTGGGAAATGTTTGGACAGCTCTGACCTTCTTGGCATATATTCGGTGTATTTCTGCGCTCTACGGTGCTCGACCGTACTCCGGTCGACCCTGGGGAGGCCAGGAATATTGGTATCGGACGTTAGGCTGGGTTAGGCTACGTTTGGTTAGGTTAGGTTAGGCTGGGTTACGTAAGGCTACCTTTGACTTTTGTGCTCTACGCAGCAATGTGGCGGTTTTCTGCGCACTACTGCGCTACAGTATATTCTGCTCGTCTCTCGGTATGTCAGCGATAGTGGTCCAGGCACGTTGGTTTTAGATAAGTTACGTTTGCTTGCGCTACACTCGTTCGTGTTAGGTTAGGATTGTATACACATTCGTGGTATACACTGTAATCCTGTGGACCCAGCACTCTGTTGTGCTCTACACTATTATGCTTGGCCGCGGGTCGTCCAGCAATAGCGGTCAAGGCACGTTAAGTTGCGTGTGGCTTCGTTTGGTTTGGTTTCATTTTGCTTTGGTTAGGTCTTGCTAGCTACGCCTTTTGCGCTTTACACTGCTTTTCGGCGGACTTCTGCACTCTACTGTGCTCTAACATGTTCAGCTTGGCTCTGGGAGGTCCAGCAATAGTGGTATTGGCACGGTACTTTCGGTTAGGCAACGTTTGCCTTGGTTAGGTTAGGTAACGTTAGGTGTGGATATCTTCGAGTTCTGTGCTACACACTGCTCTTTGTCGGATTTCTACGCTCAACATTGCTCTGCAACACTCTGCTCGACTCTGGGGTGGCCAGAATATTTTTGTCCCAGCCCGTTAGTTTGCGTTAAGCTACGTTTGGTTAGGACACGTTTGGCTGGGTTAGGTAAGGTCAGGTTTGGTTAGGATACCTTTGACTGCTGCGCTTTGCACTGCAATGCGGCAGATTTCTGCGTTCCACTGTGGTCAAGTATATCCTGGTTGGCTCTTCGGAACCCAGCAATAGTGGCCTAGGCACGTTAGGTCGGGTTGCGTTACATTTGGTTGTGTCATGTTCAGGTAGGTTGGGCTGATGTAGCTGCTACTTCTGTGCTATACACTGCTATTCGGTGGATTTATCCGCTCCACTATTATCTGATGTGTTCAGGTTGGCTCTGGAAAGGTCGCAATTGTGGTCTCGGAATCTTATGCAGATCTATGCTTCGTTTGGGTGGCTTAGGTTACGCCAAGTTAGGTAAGGTTGTCTGTACAATCGTGCTTCACACTGCAACGGCGCAGACTTCTGTTGTCTGTATGCTCTAGTGTACTCTGCTTGGCTCTGGTGAGGTCAGCAGAAGTGATGTAGGCGCGTTGGGTGTGATAATGTTGCGCTTGGCTTTGTACGCTTTATTTGGTTAGGATAGTGTCACGTGGATTTTTTGACTATGCAGTGCTATTCGGGAGATTCCTGCGGTCCATATTGCTCTAGTTTGCTCTCCTCGACCCTGGGGTTGCAAGCAATAGTGGCAGCGACAGGAAAGCGTGCGTTATGCTGCGCTTGGCCAGGAAAGGTTAGGTTAGTTTAGGAGAGGATAGCTTTGGCTTTTGTGCTTTACACTGCCGTTCGGTCAATTTCTGTGTCCTACACTGCTCTGCCATACTCTGCTCGGCTCACGTGAGGCCAGCAAGAGTGGTCAATGCACTGCGGGATTAGCTAGATTACGTTTGGTTAGGTAGGTTAGGCTGCGTTTGGCTTGTATAGCGTCGACTTTCGTGCAATACACAGTTACTCGATGGATATCTGCGACCTAGAGTGCTCTACTATATTCTGCTTCGCCCTGCGTATTGCAATAATAGTGATCGCGCCAGGATATGTTGAGCTTCGCTACTTTCGGGCATGTCAGGTTTGGCCAAGTTAGGTTAGGTTATCTTTTGCTTTTGTGATATGCCCCCAAGTGCGGTGGATTCTTGCGCTCTACTGGGCTCGAGTATAATGTGCTTGACTCTGTCGAAACCAGCAATGCTGGTCTCGGCGCCTTAGGTTAAGATAAGTTACGTATGGTTATGTTGCGATTGGATAGATTACGAAAGGTTAGCATCGACTTTTGGGCTGTGCATTGCTATTCGTTGGATTCCTTTCCTCTTCATTACTCTACCATACTCTGCCCGACTTTAGGGAGACAAGCAGTAGAGGTCGTGGCACGTGGTTTGCTTTACATTGCGTTTGATCGTGTTAATTTATCTTCGGTTTGGCTAGGGTAAGTATAACTTTCTTGCTACACACGATCCTTCGGTGGATTTGTGCCCTCCACTCTCTAATATGCTATGCTTGGCTCTGGCGGGTGCAGAAATAATGGTCTCGGGACGTTAGGTTCTGTTATGGCACGTTTGGCTACGTCACGTTTTGCTTGGATAGGACTGGCTATCTTTGACTATTGAACTATTCACTTCTGTACGGTGGACATCTGCACGCTACTGTGATCTAGTGTATTCTGCTTTGCTTTGGAGAGTGCAGCAAATGAAGTCTCTGCACGTTAGCTTGAGCTGAGTTACGTTTGGTTATGTCACGATTGGTTATGATAGGACAGGTTTGCTTTGGCTTTTGTACTATACATTGATGTTCGGTGGATTTCTTCGCTTTACCGTGTTCAAGTATGTTCTGCTTGGCTCTGGGGAGGCCTGTAATAATGGTTTCGGATGTTGCGATGAGATACGCTACGTCTGATTAGGTTAGGTTATGTTGAGTCTGGTTAGGATAGCTTTGACTTTCGTGTCGTACACAGTTATCCGGTGTATTTCTGTGCTGTACTGCCCTCTACTATATTCTGCTTCTCCCTGTGTATGGCGGCAATATCATTCGCGGCAGGACATGTTTGGTTCTGCTACGTTTGTGTAGTTTAGGTTAGGGCAGCGTAGGTTAGGGTATCTTTGATTTTTGTGTTATACACTGCAATGCGGCGGAATTCTGCCCTATACTCTCCACTAATATGTTCTACATGGCTCGACGGTGACAGCAACAGAGGTCTCGGCAGGTTTTGTTGAGTTATATCACGTTTGGTTACGTCACGTTTGGCTACGTTTGTTCAGGATGACTCTGACTTTTGAGCTATGCACTGCCATTTGGTGGATTTCAGCTGTCGACTGTGCTCTAGTATATTCTGCTTGGCTCTGTGGAGGCCATAAGTAGTGGTCTCGGCAAGTTAGGTCGAGATATGTTGCGGTTGGTTTGGTAAGGTTTGGTCAGGTTTGGTTGGGATAGCTTTGACTTTTTTTGCGATACACTGCTATTGGGTGTATTTCTGCTGTCCACTGTGCTGTATTATATTCTGCTTGGCTGTGGGTGACAGTTAATCGTAGTCTCGGTAAGTTCGGTTGAGTTATGTTACGATTGGTTATGTCATATTGGGCTAAGTTTGGTGGGGATTCCTACAACTTTTGTGCTATACGCTGCCATTCGGTGCAGTTCTGCGCTCTGCTTTGCCCTACCATATTCTGCTTGACCCTGTGGAGGCCACAAATTGCGGTCGCGGCTCGTTATGTAGGGTCTGACTACGTTTGTCTTTGTTACCTTAGTTTTGGTTATGTTCGGAAGTGTTTGACTTTTCTGCTGTACCCTGCGATCCTATGGATTGCTGCGTTCTACTCTCCTCTAATATGCTCTGCTTGTCTCTGGAAAGGACAGCAATGACAGTCGTGGCACGACAGATAAGGTTAGGTTACGTTTTGCTTTGATAGGTTTGGCTATGTTTGGTATATGTGGCTTCGACTTTTGTACTATACACTGCTATTCAGTGTATTTCTGCGTTCTACTTGGCTCTAAATTGTCCAGCTTGGCATTTGGGATGCCTGCACTAGAAGCCTCTCCTCGTTAGGTTTATCTATTCTACGGTTAGGTTAGGTCTGGCTTGGATAGGATGACATCGACTTTTGTGCTATACATGCTATTCGGCGAATTCCCGCGCTCTGCTGTGATCTAGTATTATCTGCTATGCGATTGGCAGGCCAGAAGTATAAGCCGCGGATCGTTAGTCTGTGCTAGGTTTCGTACGTTTATATTACGTTTTGTAAGGTTAGGTGAGGATAGCTTTGACTTTTCTGATATATGCAGCTATTCGGTGGATTTCTGCTCTCTACTGTCCTCTAGTATGCTAAGCTTGACTCTGGGGAGGCCAGCGATTGTGGTCTCGGCACGTTGGTATGAGCTATGCAACGTTTGGTTGTGTTGTGTTTGTCTCGGTTAGGCATGGATAGCTTTGACTTGCGTGGTGCAAACAGTTTTTCGGTGGATTTCTACGCTCCATTGTCTGCTAGTATGCCCTGCTTAGCTATGGGGACGCCAGCAATAGCGGTCTCGCCACGTTAGATTGAGATTGATTACGTATGTTTATGCTACGTTAGGTATCGTTAGGATACGACAGCTCTGTCTTTTTTGCCACACAGCGCCATTCTGAGGATTTCTTCGCTCTGAATAGCCCTAACATGCTCTGCTCGGCTCTTGGGAGGCTTGCAATAGCGGTCTGTGCACGTTAGGTTGCGTTAAGCTACGTTC
>NW_016908652.1:59379-78417 GCF_001483705.2 Eufriesea mexicana | reverse complement strand
ATGCAAGCAGTAGTGCTCTCGGCACGTAAGGCTGTGTTAGCCTGCGTTTGGTTATGTTACGATTGGATATTGTAGGAGAGCATAGCTAATACTTTTGTGCTGCTCTCTGCTATTCGGTGGACATCTGCGCTATACATTGTTCTACTAAATTATGCTCGACTCTCGAGAGTCCAGCCGTAGTGTTCGCGGCACGTTAGGATGTGTTATATTACGTTTGGCTTGGATAGGTTGCGTTGCGTCAGGTTAGGATAGCTTCGACTTTTCTGCTAAGCACTGCTATTCCACGGACTTCTGCGATCTTCTGTGCGCTATCGCTCTCTGCTTTTCCCTGCGGACGCCAGGAATAGTGCTCCCGGCAAGCCAGGTTGAGCTATGTCACGCTATGCTATGTCAGGTTTGGCTAATCTTGGTTAAGACAGCTATGGCTTTTGTGCTATACACTGCTATTCAGACGATCACAGCGTTCCACGTTGCTCTCCTATACTCTGCCTAGCTCTCGTGGGGCCAGCAATAGCGGTCGTGACACGTAATGTTGGAATACGTTACGTCTGCTTGTCCTACGTTTGGTTTCATTAGGAGAGGATAGCTTTGACGTTTGTGGTATGCACTGCTATTCCGCGGATTCCTACTCTCTACTGTGCTCCAGTATATTCTGTTTGGCTCTGGTTGTGCAGCAATTGTGGTGGCGGCACGTTAGGTTTTGTTAGATTACGTTAGGCTACGTTAGGCTTCGATGTGTTAGGTTAGGATAACTTCAACCTTTGTGCTAAGCACTGCTATTCCATGGACATCTGCGCACTTCAGTGCACTACCACATATTGCTTGTCTCTGTGGACGCCAGCAAAAGTGCGCTCGGCACGTTTGGTTGCGTCGTGTTGCGCTTCGTTATGTTAGGATTGGTTGTGTATTGTTAAAAGAGCTTTGCCGTTTGTGCTATGCTTTGCTATAAGGAAGAATGCAGCCTTCTACATAGCTCTGCTGTACTCTGCTTAGATCACGTGTGGCCAGCAATAGCAGTCGTGGCTCGTCAGCTCTTGTTACGTTACGTCTGCCCATGTTACGCTTTACTATGTCAAGACACGATAGCTATAACTTTTGTGCTGTATACTAATATTCGGCGGCATTCTGCGCTCTACTGTACTCTAGCATATTCTGCTTGGCTATGAGAAGGACAGCAGCATTGGTCTCGGTACGTATGCATGAGTTAGGTTACGTTTGGCTATATTACGTTTGGTTAGGTTAGGATAGTATAGCTTCCACTCTTGTGCTGCCCACTGCAATGCGGTGGATTAATGCGCTGTGCTGTTCTCTCGTATATTCTGCTTGATTCTGGGGATGCCAGCAACATCGGCCTCGGCACGTTATGTTAAGCTATGTTGCGTTTCGTTATATTACGTTTGGATAGGCAAGGTGAGGCTGGATTTGACCTTTGTGCTATACACTGGTATTCGGTGGATTTCTACACCCTACGTCGCTCTACTGTACTCCGCTCGACTCTGGGGAGGCCACTAATAGTGGTATTGGGCGGTTATGTTGAATTAGGCTACGTTTGGCTACGTTACGCTAGTTTGGGTTAGGCTTGGATAGATATGACTCTCGTTGTACACATTGATTTTCGGTAGATTAGTACGATCTACTGTTCTCTACTATATTCTGCTTGCCCGTGGGGAGACCAGCAATAGTGGTCGCGGTACGAAGCGTTGAGATAGCGTATGTTTGTCTACGCAGAGTTCCATACATTAACAGCGTATATCACAAAAGTCAAAGCCACCCTATACTAACCTATCCAAACGTGACATAATCTAACGTGACCGAGCTAAAACTAACGTGCCTAGGACAGTACAACTAGCCTCCCCAGAGACAAGAAGAATATACAAGGAAATGGTAGGGCGCAGAAGCCCGCCGCATTGCACTGCATAACAAGAGAGTCAAGGGCAACAAATCCCTACATGGACTGACCTAATACAACCAAACGCTCAACATAACGTGGCCAGACCACTATTCCCGGCTTCCCCATATCCAAGCAGGACATACTAGAGCGCAGTAGGGCGCAGAAATCCACCGAACAACGGAGTATAGCACAAAAGTCAAAGGAACCCTGCCATAACGTTGCCAAACGTAACATAACGGAACGTAACAGAATTAAAGCCAAAGTGCCGATGATATTACGGCTGGCCTCCCCAGCGCCAAGTAGAACACACTGGAGCACAGGATAGCGCAGGAATGCACCGAATGACTCTGTATAGCACAAAGCCCAAGGCTATCCTATCGTAACATAACCAATCGCAAAACAACCGAACGTAACGTGACTCACTCTACCGTGCCACGAAAGCTATTGCTGGCACCAAAACATCCATGTGGAACATACCAGAGAAGAATATAGCACAGTAGTCCATGGAATCTCAATGTAAAGCAGAAAAGTCAAAGCGATCCTAACCAAACCTAACCTAGCCTAGACGAGTCAAATATAATCTAACCAATCCTATTGCACAGAAGCCGCCATTGCTGGCCTCACCAGAGCCAAGGTGAACATATTTGAACATATTAGATGAGCGTAGAAGGCAGAAGTCCATAGAATGGCCGTGAACAGCAGAAAAGTGAAAGGTATCCTAATCTAACCCAGACAAGCCCAACATAACAGAATGCAACCTAGATCAACCTAGCCCGACGAGGTCAATATTGCTGGCCACCGCGGAGAAAAGCGGAAAATAGCAGAGCACAGTGGAGCGAAGAAATCCACAGAATTGCAGTTTATATCACAAAAGGCAAAGACTTCCTGACCAAACCTAACCGAACGTAACCTAACTTAACCTAACGTGCCGAGACCACCATTGCTGGCCTCCGCTGAGACGAACGAAGTACAGTAGAGCTATGTAGAGCCTAGAAATCCAATGAGCAGCAGTGTACAGCATACAAGTCGTCTATACCCTGTCCTAACATATTCAAACGCAATACAAGCAAACGTAACATAGCATAGCCTGACATGCCAGGACCAACAACGCTGGCCTCCCGAAAGACAAGCAGAAGAAGCTAGAGCACGGTATAGCGCTGAAGGCCACCAAACAACCCTGCATAGCTCAACAGTCAGAGATACCCTACCCCAACCTGACCTATTCCAACCTAACCAAACGTATACTAAATAAACCTAACGTGCCGAGTCCACTATTGCTCGCCTCCCGATGGTCGAGCAGTGTATAGTAGAGGCAAGTATAGCGCCGAAACCCACCAGATGGCCATGTATAGCAAAAAGGACCAAGGCAACCCAACCTAATCAGAGCTAACCTAACCTATGCGAACTTAGAATAACTGAACCTATCGAGCGGAGACCTCCATTGCTGACAACCCCACAACCACGCCAAACATACTAGAGCGCAGTAAAGCGCAGAAGCCCGCCGAACGACTGTCTATACCACGAAAGTCAAAGGAATACAAACCTAACCGTAACCAACTTAACCTAACCAAACGTAGAATAACTCAACATAACGAACCGCGACCACTTTTTTTAACGCCCCAGGGCAAAGCAGAATACAGTAGAGCACAAAAGAGCGTAGAAGTGCCCGGAATAACAGTGTATACCACGAAAGTGAAAGCTACCCTTTCCTAACACAAACAAACGTAACATAACCAAACGTAGAATAACTGAACCTAACGTAAAAGACCACCATTTCTGGCCACCCCAGATTCGAGCAGATCAGGGTAGAGCAATGTGCATCGTAGAAATCCACCCAAGTGCAGTGTGTAGCACAAAAGTGCAGGATAACCTGCACAAACCCATCCAGGCGTGGCCTTACCAAACCTAACATAGCACAACGTAACGTGCCGCGACGACTATTGCTGGCGTCCGCAGAGGCAAGCAGAATATGGTAGAGCACAGTAGCCGCCGGGAGTCCATATGATAGCTGTGTTGAGCACAAAAGTCAAAGCTACCCTGACCTAACCCAAAACAACTTAACCCGACCAAACGTAATCCAACCCAGCCTGACGTGCCGTGACTAGTATTGCTGGCCGCCATGGAGCTGAGCAGAGCATAATAGAGGTGAGCGGATGGCAGAAACCAATAGAATCGCAGTCTGCAGCAGAAAAGTCGAAGCAATCCATACCTAACCCTAGCTAACATAACCTACACAAACGTAGCATATCTCAACGAAACATTGCGAGACCACTATGAATGGCCTCCCCAGAGCCGAGCAGAACATACTAGAGACCAGTAGAGCGCTGAAATCGGCCGCACCTCATTGTAGAACACAAAAGTCAAAGATATCCTATCCTAACACAAACAAGTCTAACCTAACAGAACGTAACATAACTCTACCTAAAGCGTTGCGGCCAATGCTTCTGGCTACCCCAGAGCAGAGCAGAGCATATTGGATTACAGTTGTGCGCAGGAATCCACCGAATAGCAGCGTATAGCAAAAAAGGCAACTCTGTCCTGTCCTACCCTAAGCAAACATAGTTTAACCGAATGTAGCCTCACTGCACCTAACCACGCTTCACCACTGTAGCTGTCCTTCACAGAGCCAAATTGTATATACTACTGCACAGGAGATTACAGACACACGCGGCGTTTCAGTCTATAGCACATATGTGGAAGATGTCGTAACCTAACCTAACAAAACCTAGCCCAAACAAACGCTCCTAACTGAGAATTAAGTGCCATGACCACTATTGCTGTATTTCCCAGAGGCAAGCTGCAAATATCAGATCACAATGGAGCGCCGAAATTCCACCGAATGGCAGTGTATGTCACAAAAGCCACAGCTATACTCCGCTACCCAAGCCTACACTAACCTGACCAAACGTAACATAACTCAACCTTTCGAGCGACGACAACTATCACTGGCCACCCCAGAGTCGAGCAGAGTATAGTAGAGCGATGTAGAGCAAAGAAATCCACCGAATGGCAGTGTTTAGCTCATTAGTCACAGCCGTCCAGTCCCAACCAGCCCAAACGTAATATAATCAGACGTACGCTAACCCAACAGACGTGCCGAGGCCACTATTGTTGGCATCCACAGAGCCACGCAGTGTATACTTGAGCACAGTAGAGAGCAGGGAGCCGCCAAATAGCAGCGGCATGCAGAACAATCTAATTTGACCTAACCTAACCTGACCTAACCTAACCCAGCCAGACGTAGACTTACTAAGCTTAGCGAAACGAGACCGCTATTTCTGGCCACCCCAGCGCCAAGCAGAACATGCTAGAGCACTATACTGGACGCTCATAAATGCACAATCGCTACGTAACCACACGTAACATAGCTCAACCTAGCGTGACGCGCCCACGACTGCAGGCCACCGCAGAGCCAAGCGGAACGTAGTAGAGTGGAGTAGAGAGCAGAAATCCATGCAATGGCAGTGTATAGCAGAAAAATGAAAGCTACTCGAACATGACCATAGCAAACATAGCCTAACCAAACGTAGCATATCTCAACCTGACCTGGCGAGGCCACTATTACTGTCCTCCCCAGAGCCAAGCAGAACATATTGGAGCAGAGTTGACCGCAGAAATATACAGCATTCCAGTGTACAGAACATAAGTCAAAGATGTCCTGTCCTAAGCCATACAAACCTAACCAACCCAAACGTAACGAAACCCTACATAACGCGCCACGGCCACAGTTTCCGGCCCCTCAGAGCCAAGCAGAACATACTAGAGCACAGTAGAGAGCAGACATCCACCGCACTTCAGTGTACAGCGCAAAGGTCGAGGATAACCCGAGGTAACCAGACAAAGCCTAACCCAGCCTAACGTTGCCTGAGGCAGCATAACGCCCCAAGGCCACCATAGCTGCCTTTCGCAGAGACAAGCTGAAAATATCTGATTGCAGTGGATCGCTGAAATCCACCGAATAGCAGTGTATATCTCAAATGCCAAAGTTATCCTATCCTAACCGAACCAAACTTAACATAACCAAGTGCAACATAATCCATCCTGACGTACCTAGAACACTAGTGCTATTCTTCGCAGTGCCAAGCGCATCATACCTGGGCAAAGTAGAGCGCAGAAATCGACAGAATAGCCGTGTATACCACGAAAGTCAGAGCTATCCGAAACTTAATCAGGGAAACGTAACCTAGCCAAACGTAGTCTATCTCAACCTAACGCGGCACGCCCAGTATTGAAGAGCTCCGCAGAGTCAAGCAGAGCATATAAGAGCAGAGTAGATCGCAGGAAACCATGGAAGCGCAGTGTACAGCAGAAAAGTCGGAGATACCCTCAACAAACCTAACCAATCGTTAAATACCCAAACGTAACCTAACACAACCTAAGGAGACGCTACTGCTATTACTGGCTTTCCCAGAGCCGTGCAGAGCAGAGTAGAGCGCAGAAATCCATCGAATATCAGTATATAACACAAAAGTCAATGCTATCCGAAGCTAATCCAAACTAACGTAACCTAACCAAACGATGGCTAACCTGGCCCAACGTGCCGAAACCACCATTGCTGGCCTCCTCAGAGACAAGCAGAGCATATTAGGGAACAACAGTGCGCAGAGGTCCTCCGAATAGCAGTGTATAGCAGAAAAGTCGAAGCTACAATGTCCCAGCACCACACAAACCAACAAAGCCGATCCAAGTCCAACGATATCTAACTTAACCCAACGTGCCGCGAACATTATTGCTGGCATCCACAGAGACCATCAGAGCATATTAGAGGAGTGTAGAACGCAGAAATGCATAGAATCTCTGTGTATACCAGAAAAGCCGTAGCTACCTAAGCCCAACCCATGCCAACACAGCATAACCAAACACAGCTTAACTCAACCTATCTTGCCGAGACCGGTGTTGCAGCTCTCTCAGAGCAAAGCAGGTCATACCTGAGCACTATAGAGCGCAGAAATCCTCCGAATATCTGTGTGAAGCACAAAAGCTTAAGCTACCCAAACCAAACTTAGCCTAACCAAACATTACCGAATGCAACCTGTCTAAACATAATGTACCGCGACCAATATTGATGGCCTTCCCGGAGCTAAGCAGAAAATGCAGGAGCACTGCAGGGCGCAGAAATCCACCTAATGGCAGACTATACCTCCAAAGTAGAAGCTACAATCTCCTAGCTTGTCCAAACGTAATATGACCAAACATAGCCTAACACAATATAACGTGCCGCGAATAGTATTGCCGGCATCCACAGAGTCAAGCAGGAAACGTTAGTGGAGGGTAGAACGCTAAAATCCATAAAATCGCAATGTATATGAGGAAAGTCAAAGCTAGCCAAGCCGAACCCAAGCCAACGCAACATAAGCAAACATAGCCTAACTCACACTACCGTGCCGAGGCTATGACTGCTGCACTCCACAGAGCCAAGAAGGACATACTACAGCACAGTAGAGCGCAGAAGTCCACAGAAATGCAGTATACGGCGCAAAAGTTAGGCTATCCTATAGAAACTAAGTCTATGCCAACCTAGGCGAAAGTAACCTGACTCAACGTAGCGTGCCGAGGCCACTAATGCAGGCCTTCTTACGGACAAGATATACATATTAGAGCACTTTAGGGTGCAGCGATTTACCGAATAGCAGACTATAGCATTCAGGCCAAAGCAATCCTCTCCAAACTTAGCCAGTGGTTACATAACTAAACGCAACCTAATTCAACATAACGTGCCGTGACCACTATTGCCGGCATTCCCAGAGCCAAGCTGAAAACGTTAGTGCACTGTAGGGCCCAGAAATCCGACTAAAAGTAGGCTATATCACTAAATTCGCAGCCATCCTGTCCTAACCCAACCAATCTTAACATTACCGAACGTAACATAACACAACCTAACGTTCCGGGGCTACTATTGCTGGCCTACGTAGAGCTAAGCAGGAGACATTAGTGCAGAGTGGAACGCAGAAATCCATAGAATCGCAGTGTATATAAGAATACTCAAACCTGCCCAAACCTAACCCAATCCAACCCAAGGTATCCGAGCATAGCATAACTCAACATAACGTGCCGAGTACGTTATTGATGGCCTACCTAAAGCCAAGCAAGACATACAAGAGCACGTCAGAGCGCAGAAATCGATCGCATAGCAGTGCGCAGCTCAAAAGATAAAGCTAAGCTATGAGCCGAGACCACTGTTGCTAGCCTTTCCAGAGCAAAGCTGATAACATTGGACCACTGTGGGGCTCAGAAATCTGAATAATAGCAGACCATATCACTAAAGTCACAGCTGTCCTCTCTTAACCTAACTAATCGTGACATAACCTAGCGCAACCTGACGCAACATGACGTGTCGCGACGACCGTTGCTGTCCTCCCCAGAGTCAAGCGCAACGCGTTAGTGAAGCCTAGGACGCAGGAAACCATAAAATCGCATTGAATATCAGAGAAGTCATGGCTACAAACTCCAGACCCAAACAAGCAGGGCATTACCAAACATAGCCAGACCCAACATAACGTGCTGAGACCGCTATTGTTGCCCTCCACAGAGCCAAGCAGGACATAGCAGAGCACAGTAGGGCACAGAATTCCAACGAATAGCAATGAAAAGCAAAAAATTTAATGCTATCCTGACCGAGCATAGCCTGACCAAAGCTATCACAACGTACGTTGGCACAACATATCGTGCCGAGACCACTATTACTGGCATACCCAGAGCCAAGCCGAAAATATGAAGGCACTGTAGATAGCAGATATCCTCCGAATAGCAGGCTATTGCACTATAGTCAAAGCCATCATAACCTAGCGAAGCCAACTGTAATATAACCGTACGTAACCCAACTCAAAATAGCGTGCCGCGAACACTACTGCTGTTCTCCACAGAGTCAAGAGGAACACGTCAGTTGTGAGTAGGACGCAGAAATCCGTATAATCGCAGGGCGTATTAGAGAAGTCAAAGCTACCCAAGCCTAACCCAAAGCAACAGAACATATCCAAACATTGCCTGACTCCACCTAACATGCCGAGACCGCTATTGTCGCCGTCACCAGTGCCAAGCAGGACGTACTAGAGCACAATAGAGCGCAGAAGTCCACCGCATGGCTATCTACAGCGCAAAAGTTAAATCCATCCTGACCAAACTCGGTTTGGCCCAACCAAACCGAACGTAACCTGACTCAACGTAACCAGCCGATACCACTATCCCTGGCCTTGACAGAGCCAAGCTGAAATTATTTGAGCGCTGTAGGGCCCTGAAATCCAACTAATAACGGACTATAGCATTAAAGTCCTATCCAGCCTCTCGTAACATATAGAAACGTAACACAATCAAACGTATCCTAGCTTGCACTAACGTACCGCGACCACCATTACTGGCAACCGCAGAGCCAAGCATGGCATAATAGGGCGCAGCAGAGCGCATAAATCCACCGAATTCATGTGTACGGCAAAACTATTAGAGCTACCCTGATAAAACTTAGCCTGACTCGACCTAACCGAACGTAACGTGTCACCATGTAAAGTGGAGAGGCTTCCATTGCTGGCCTTCCCAGAGCCATGCTGAATTCATTAGAGCACTGTAGGGAGCAGACAACCACCGAACAGGAGACTATAGCACTAAAGTCAAAGCCATCATCTCCTAACCGAACCAACCGTAATATAATCATACGTAGCCCACACAACCTAATGTGCCGCGAACACTATTGCTGGCCTACGCAGAAACAAGCAGGATGTGCTAGAGCACAGCTGTGCGCAGAAATCCAACGAATAGCAGTGTGCATATCAGAAGCTAAAGCTATCCTGACCAAAGCCTGTGTGACCAAACCTGACCGAACGTTACCTGACCCATCGTAACGAGCCGAGGCCAGTATTGCTGGCCTCCACAGAGGCAGACGGAACACGTTAGTGTGGAGTAGAGCGCAGGAATCCATGCAACCGCAGTGCATATCGCAAAGGTCGAAGCTACCCAATCCTAACCCAGGCCAACAGAACATAAGCAACATAGCCTGCCTTAGCCTATCGTGCAGAGACCGCTATTGTTGCCCTCCCCAGAGCCTAGCCGGGCATAGTAGAGCGCAGCAGAGTGCAGAAGTACACAGAATAGCACTGAACTGCGGAAAAGTTAAATCTATCCTATACGAACTTAGTCTGGCCCAACCAAACCGAACGTGACCTGACCCATTGTAACGAGCCGAGACCAGCATTGCTGGCCTTGCCAGAGGCAAGCTGATAATGTCAGTGGCGAGAAGAATGCAGAAATCCATAGAACATAAGTGTAAATCAGAAAAGTAGAAGGTACGCAAACCCAACCCAAGCAAACGGAATATAACCGAACGTAACCTGACAAAGCATAACGTGTCTAGACCACGATTTCTGGCCTTCCCATAGCCAAGCTGAACATATTAGAGCAGAAATCCACCTAATAGTAGAATATATCAATAAAGCCAAAGATATCATCTCCTAACATAAGCAATCTTAACATAACCAAACGTAACTTAACCCATCCCAATGTGCCGCGAGCACTACTGCAGTCCTCCACAGGGCAAAGCAGGTTATATTAGTGGGGTGTAGAACGCAGAAATCCATAGAACTTCGAATTGTATCGGAAAAGACAAGTATGCACAAACCTAACCCAGACCAGCGTAACACAGCCAAATATAGCCTGCGTCAACCTAACGTGCCGAGAACACTATTGCTGTCATTCCCAGAGCCAAGCTGATAAAATTAGAGCACTGTGTGGCGCAGATATCCACCTAATCCTAATCCACCTAATCCTAACCTAAGGAAATACTCTTCTAAGTTAGCCATTGGTAACACGACCGAACGTAATGTAACTCAACGTAACGTGCGGAGACAACCATTGCCGGCCTTCCCAGAGCCAATCTGAAAATATTAGATGACTGTAGAGCGCAGAAATCTGACTAACAGCAGACTATATCACTGAAGTCGCAGCTATCCTCTCGTAACAATACCAACCGTAACATAACTCAATCTAACGTGCCGAGGACGCTATTGCTGCACTCCCCAGAGTCAAGCATATACAAGAGCGTAGTAGATCGTAGATATCCAACGTACAGCAGTGTACAGCACAAAAGTTAAAGCTACCCAAACCAAACATAGCCTAGCCCAACTTAACCGAACGTAACCTGATTCAGTACAACGTGCCGAGGCCACTATTGGTGGCCTTCCTAGAGCAAAGCTGAATATATTAGATCACTCTAGGGCGCAGAAATTCATCTAATAGCAGAATATTGCACTAGAGTCACGACTATTCTCTACAAATCTAACCGATCGTGACACTGCTCATTCTAACTTGCCACGACCACTATGGCTGGCCTCCCCAGAGCGAAGCAGTACACATTAGTGGAGAGTAGAAGTCAGGAATCCATAGATTAACAATATCAGAAATGTCAAAGGTACACAAGCCAAACCCAGGCCAACAGAGAAAAGCCGAACGTAACCTGCCTCAACATAACGTGTCGAGATTACTATTGATGGCATTCTCAGAGCCATGCTGAAAATAGTAGAGCACTGTAAGACGCAGAAATCCACCTAATAACAGAATATTGATCTAAAGTCAGAGATATCGTCTCCTAACCTAACCAATCATAACATAACCGAACGTAACTTAACTCATCCCAATGTGCCCCGAGCACTATTGCAGGCCTCCACAGAGCCAAGCAGAGCACATTAGTGGAGAGTAGAATGCAGAAATCCATAGAACCGCAGTGTATATCAGAAAAGGCAACGCCACACAAACCTAACCCAGGCCATCATGACTTAGCCAAACATAGCCCAATTTAACCTAACGTGCCGAGACCGCTATTGTTGCCCTCCACAAATCCAAGCAGGGCATCCTCGAGCGCAGCTGAGCGCAGAATTCCATCGAACAGCAGTATGCAGCGCATAAGAAGAAGCTATCCTAACCAAACTTAGCCTAACCCAGCATAACCGAAAGTAACCTGACTCAATATACCCTGCCGAGGCCAAGATTGCTGGCCTTCACTAAGCCAAGCAGGACATACTAGGGCAGAGTAGAGAGCAGAAATCCACCGAATAGCAGCATACGTCACAAGAGTTAAAGCCATCCTGACAAAACTTAGCATGACCCAACCTATGCGAACGTAATCCGACACAATTTAGCATGCAGAGGCCACTATTGCTGGCCCTCCTGGAGCGAAGCAGAAGGTGTTATAGCACTCTATGGCCAGGAATCTGCCTAATAGCAGTCTATAGCACTAAAGTGGTATCAATCATCTGCTAAACTAACCAATCGTAATATAACCAAACGTAACCTAACTCAACCTAACCTGCCTAGGTCACTATTGGTGGCAACCCCAGAGCCAAGCAGAACACATTAGTAGAGAGTACAAAGCAGAAATCCGTGTAATCGCAGTGCATATCGGAATAGTCAAAGCTACTCAAACCTATCCCAAGCCAACAGAACACAGCCAAACTTTGGATAAATCAATCTACTTTGCCGTGACCATTATTTCTGCGCTCCCCGGAGCAGATCAGGACATACTAGAGCTCCGTATATAGCAGAAATCTACGGAAGAGCTGTCTGCAGTACAAAATTTAAAGCTACCCTAACAAAACTTAGCCTAACCCAACCTAACCGAACGTAACATAACTCAATATAACGTGCCCAGTTCACAATTGATGGCCTTCTAAGGGCAAAGCTGAAAATACTGGAACCATGTATGCCGCAGAAATCCACCTAATAGCAGACTACAACACTAAAGTCATAGCTACCCACTCCTAACATAGCCAGCCGTGACAAAACCAAACTCAATCAAACACATTCTAACGTGGCGAGGCAACCATTGCTGGCATCCCAGAGCCAAGCTGATAATAATAGAGCAAAGTACGTAGCAGAAATTCACCTAGCAACAGACAATAGCACTGAAGTTAAAGCTATCCTCTCCTAACCAAGCCAACCGTGATATAACCGAATGTAACGTCGCACATCCCAACGTGCCGCGCCCACTCTTGCTGGCCTCCCAGATCCAAGCTGAAGATTAGAGGGCACGGTAGGACGCAGAAATCCACCCAACAACATACCTTAGCCCTAAAGTCGAAGCTATCCTCTACTAACCTAACAAACCGTAACAAAAACTAACGTAACATATCTCAGCCCAAAGTGTCGCGATCAGAAATGCTGGCCTCCACAGAGCCAAACAGAACTCATTAGTGGAGAGTAGGACGCAGAAATCAATGGAATCGCACTGTATATCTTTACAGTAAATGCTGTCCGAGCCTAACCCAAGCAAGCTGAACGTAACTTAGCATAGCCTGACTCAACCTAACGTGACGAGGCCGCTGTTGCTGCCCTCCGAGGAGCCAAGCAGGTCATACAAGAGCACAGTAGAGCCCAGAAATCCACCGAATGGCAGCGTATAACACAAAAGTCAAAGCGCTCCTAACCAAACGTAGCATAACATAACCTAGCCAAACGTAACCCAGCACAGCCTAACGTGTCTGTGCCATTATTGCTCACCTACCCAGAGCAAAGCAGAACATATTAGAGCACAGTAGAGCGCAGATGTCCACCGGGTAACAGTGAATAGCGCACGAGTTAAAGATGTCGTATCCTAACCTGACAAAGCATAACAATGCCAAACGTAACATAACTCAACATAACGTGACCAGACCACTATTGCTGACCTCACTAGAACAAAGCAGATTATAGCAGAATAATGTGGAGTGCCGAAATCGTCCGAGTAACGGTGTATAGCGCAAAATTCGGAGCCATCCTTACCAAATGAAGCCAAACATAGCCTAACCAAGCGCAACGTATCACAACCTAACGTGCTGAGAGCAGTATACATGGCGCCCACAGAGATAAGCAGAGCGTGGAAGCGTAAAGAACTGCGCAGAGATTCGTAGAACTGGAGTGTGTAGCAC
Source organism: Eufriesea mexicana (assembly GCF_001483705.2). NCBI lineage: Eukaryota > Metazoa > Arthropoda > Insecta > Hymenoptera > Apidae > Eufriesea > Eufriesea mexicana. The sequence continues at coordinate 64,641 of NW_016908652.1, read as the reverse complement.
AGAAGTCGGAGCAATCCTAACCTAACGCTACGTGACCTTACATAGACAAACGTAATGTGACTCAACCTGTCGTGTCGCGACCACTACTGCTGACCGCCACAAAGTCAAACGGAATAGTGCACAATACATTACCGGGCAGGAATCCACCGAATAACAGAGTACATCACGAAAATCAATGCTATACCGACCTACCCTAACCAAACCTAACCTAACCAAGAGTCATCTAACGCTAAGAAATTTGCCGCGATCACTATTGCTGGCATCCCTGGCAATGCAGAGCATATTAGCGGAGTGTAGGGCGCAGAAACCCATAGAATCGCAGGGTATGGCAGAAAAATCAAAGGTATCCATATCTTACCCATGCTAACGTATACTGGCCAAACGTAACCTAACTCAACATACCATGACGCGGCCACTATTTCTGGACTCCACAGAAAGAAGCAGAACATACCAGAGGAGAGAAGGGCGCAGAAATTCATAGAATAGCACTGCGCAGCAGAAAAGTCATAGATATCCAAGCCGAAAGCAAACTAACATAACCTAACCTAAAGTAGCCAAACACAAAGAAACGTGCCGCAGTCACAATTTCGGGCCTCTCCAGTGTAAACCAGATTAGATTAGAGCGAAGTGGAGGGTAGGAACCCACCGAATAGCTGCGTATTGCATGAAGGTCAATGATACCCTGACCTAACAAGGCCGAACCTAACCAAACCAAACGTAGACTAACTAAACGTATCGTACCGCGACCACTATTGCTGGCTTCCCCATAGGGAAGCAGAATATGATAGAGCACATTAGAGCATGGAAGTCTATAGGATATCAGTGTTGAGGACATATGATAAAACTATCCTAACCTAACCCAAGCGAACCTGACATACCCAAACGTAACCAATCACAAGTTAACGGGCCGCGAACAGTATTGATGGCTTCCGCAGAGCCAAGCAGAGCATAATAGAGTGCAGTAGAGCGCAGAAATCCATAGAATAGCAGTGTATAGCAGAAAAGACGAAGCTATAAAAACCTAATCAGGGCTAACGTAACCTATCCAAACGTATAATATTTCAACCTATCATGCCGAGACCACTATTACTGGGTTCCCCAGAGCCAAGCAGAACATACTGCAACACAGCTGAGAGTAGAAATCCACCGAACAGCAGCGTATACCGCGAAAGTCAAATCTGTCCATACCTGGCCCAAACTATCATAACGGATCCAAACGTAGGCTAACAAAAACTAACGGGATGAGACCACTGTTACTGGCCTACCCAGTCCCTAGCGGAGAACACTAGATAAGCGTGGAGCGCAGGAATCCGCCGAATGACATTGTGTAGCACAAAAGTCAAGGCAATCCTATCCCAACCTAGCCAAACGTAACATAGGCAGGCTTATCGTAACACAAACATACGTGCTACTACCGCTATTGCTGGCCTCACGAGAACTATGCAGAGTATAGCAGTGTAATGTAGAGCGCTGAAATCGGCCGAACAGCAGTGTACAGCAAAAAGGTAAAAGCTGCTTTAACCAAACCTAGCCAAGTCCAACATAGCCTAACGTCACGTAACACAAACTAACGTGCGGAGAGCATTATTCCTGGCGTCCACAGAGACAAGCAACGTGTGGTAGCGCATTGAAGATCGCAGAAGTCCATAGAATAGCAGTGTGTAGCGCAAAAGCCGAAGCTATCCCAGTCTAACACATCGTATCCTAACCCAACCGAACATAACATAACTAAGCTGAACGTGCCGCCACCACTATTGCTGACATCGGCAGGGTCTCGCAGTACCTATAGAGGAGAGTGGGGCGCACAATTAAGTATTGTCGCTGTGTACAGCAGAAAAGTCAATGTATATCCAAACCTAAGCCAAACAAACAACCTAACCTAACCCAGGAAAGCTCAACTTAACGAGCCACGATCACTATTGCTGGCCTCCCAGGCGTCTAGCAAATTAGAGCAGAGCACAGTGGAAGGCTGGAGTCCACAGAAGCGCTGTGCACAGCACGGAAGACTAAGCTACTCCAATCAAGCATTAGCTACGCTAACCCAGCGAAACGTAATCTAACTAAACTTAACGTGCCACGGGCATTATTGCTCCCATCCCGGGTGCCGAGCAGAGTATAGTAGACCAATGTAGAGCGCAGAAATCCACCGAATAGCAGTGTATAGCACAAAAGTCAAAGCCATTCTTACCCAACCTATCCTAACCTAGCGAAGCCAACCGTGACATATCTCAGCCAAACGTGTCACGAACATAATTCCTGGAACCCACAGAGACAAGCAGAACACATGAGAGCAACGGACCGCGCTGAAATCCATCCAATTCGGTGCATAGCACAAAAGGTTAAGCTACCATTTCTTATCTTAACCAATCGAAACGTAACCGAGCGTAACATAACTAAATGCAACATGCCGGAACCAATATTGCTGGCCTCGCGTACGTAAAGCGGAGCATACTATAGCGCAGTAGGGCGCAGAAATCCACCGCACTCAAGTGCAAAGCTGGAAAGCAGAGGACATCCCAACCAAACCTAACCTAACCTAACACGAACGAACGTGAACCGTACAAACCTGCTGTGTCTAGCCCACAATTCCTGGCCTCCCCATTGCAAAGCAGGCTACACAAGAGGAGAGTGTAGCGCAGAGGACCATATGACGGCTGTGTAGAGTACGATAGTCGAAGATATCCCAACCACACTCCTGCAAACCTGACCTAACCAAGCGTAAACTTACATTGGTAACGCGTCGCGGCCACTACTTCTGGAATTCGCAAAGCAAAGCTGGGTACATTACGTCTCAGTAGAGCGCACAAATCCACCGAATAGCAGCGTACAGACAAAAGTCAAGGATATCCTCTCCTAACCTAGCCAAACATGGCATAAGGAAACGTACGTTACATGAACCTAACGTACCAGGACCACTATTGCTGATCCCCCCAGAGCCAAGCAGGGTATTCCAGTGCAGATTAGACCGCAGAAATTCGCCGCATTGATGTGTAAAGCTGAAAAGTAAAGGATATCCTAACCAAACCTGACCTATCCTAAGCAAACCAATCGCAACCAATCTCAACCTAACGTGCCTAGACCACTATTGCTGGCCTCCAATTGCAAAGCAGGGCATACTGGAGGATACTATCACGCAGAGGTCCATAGGACGGCGGTTTATGGTACGAAAGTTAATGATATCCCAACCTAACCGAAGCAAATCTAATCTAACCAAACGTAACATAACACAGCCTAACGCGGCGCGGTCACCATTTCTGCCTTTCCCAGATCAGAGCAGGAAATATTAAATCGAAGTAGAGCGTAGAAGTCCGCAGCATGGCAGTGTGTAGCACAAAAGTCAATGTTATACTATCTTAACCTAACCAAACGTAGCATGAGTTGGCGATACGGAACACAAACTGACGTGCGACGACCTCTGTAGCTGGCATCACGACAGCTATGCAGAGTATAGCAGAGCAATGTAGAACGCTGGAATCTTCCGAATAGCAGTATACAGCACAAATGTAAAAGCTATCATAATCAAGCCCGACCAAGCCTAACACAATCAAACGTATTATAACTCAACCTAACGTGCCAAGAGCACTACTCCCGGCGTCCAAAGACACAGGCAGAGTACGACAGCGCTGAGAAGAGCGCAGAGGTCCGTAGAATAGCAGCGTGTAGCACAAAAGTTAAAAGTATCCTAACCAAACCTAGCCAAACGTAACATAGCCGAAAGCAATATAACACAAACTATCGTGCCGAGACCAATGCTGTTGGCATCCCCATAGCCAAGCAGTATATAATAGAGTGCAATAGAGCGCAGAAATTCACCGAATAGCAGTGCACGGCACAAAAGTCAACGCAACACTAACCAAACCTATACCAACCTAGCGAAATCTAGCGTAACCTAACCCAACCAAGCGTGCCGAGACCACCATTGCTGGTCCTGCAGAGCCAGGCAGGACATACTACAGCGCACAAGAGCGCAGAAATTCAACGTATAACGGTGTATGGTACAAAAGTCAAAGCTATCCTTTCCTTACCTGACAAAGCGTAACGTAACCAAACGGAACCTAACTCTTCCTATCATGACGCGAACAGTGTTGCTGGCCTCCACGGGGCCAAGCAGAGCATAATGCAGGAGAGTAGAGCGCATAGAGTCTCAGTGTACAGCAGAAAAGGCGAAGTCATCCAAACCTAACCAGAGACAACGTAACTCAACAAAACGTATCCTATCTCAACCTTTAGTGCCGAGACCACTGTTACTGGCTTCCGTAGGGCATAGCAGAGCGCGCTACAGCACAGTGGAGCGTAGAAATGCAACGTATAGCGGTGTACGGCACAAAAGCTAAAGCCATCTTTCGTAACCCAACAAATCGTAACGTAACCGAACGTAACATAACTCAAAGTAACTCGTAGCGATCACTATCGCTGGCCTCCTCTGTTTCGAGCAGGGTATATCAGAGCACAGTGGATCTCAGAAAGCCACCAGGTAGCAATGTATTGCACAAAAGTCGAAGATATCCTAACCTACACAGACCCAACCTAACCTTACCAAGCGTAGAATAACTGCCCCTAACGAGCCGGACCTCTATTCTTGGCATCCCCACAGCAAAGTTGGGCATATTAGAGGAGTGTATGGTGCAGAAATCCATAGAATCGCAGTGTACAGCAGAAAAGTCCAAGATATCCCGACATAACCCAAATTAACATAACCTAACCTCTCATAGCCAAAGTCAACGAAACGTACCTCGGCCAGAGTTGCTCGCCTCCCCAGGCGCTAGCAGAGTGTAGTAGAGCAATATAGAGCGCAGAAATCCTCCGAATGGCAGTGTAAAGCACAGAAGTAACATCTATCCTATCCTAGCATTTCCAAACGTAATACAACCAAACCAAACCGAACTTAATCCAACGTGCCGAGACCACTATCTCTGGCCTCTCCAGATTCGAGCAGAATATACTGGAGCGCAGAAGAGAGCGGAAAGTGACCAAATAGCAGTGTATAGCGCAATAGTCAAAGAAACCCTGAACCATCCTGTCTTAAACTAACCTAACCAAACGTAGAGTAACAATACATAACGCGCCGAGACCTGTACTGCTGGCCTCTCCAGAGCCAAGCAGATAATATCACAGCACAGTAGAGCGGAGAAGTCCAACAAAAAGCAGTATGCAGCACAAGAGTCATAGGTAACCTATCCTACCCTAGCAAATCGAAACACTACCGAACGTAATCAAGCAATGCCAAAAGTGCCGCCACCGCAATTGCTACACCCCCCCCCC
>NW_016908652.1:50342-59214 GCF_001483705.2 Eufriesea mexicana | reverse complement strand
CTGACGAACGCAACATAACTCAGCCTTTCTTGCCGTGACAAGCTATCATGGTGTTCACAGACACAAGCAGAGATTTGCTGCGCACAATACGGCGTAGGAGTCCATAGAATCACATTGTATAGCAGAAAAATCAAAGCCACAGAAACCTTACCCATGCTAACATAAACTAGCCCAATGTATTTTAACTCAGCCTAACATGCCGCGGACAAAATTCCCGGACGCCACGCAGCAAAGCAGAGCGTATTATAGCACAGTAGAGTGGAGAATCCCACCGAAAAGCAGCATGTAGCACAAAAGTGTGCGACAACATATCCTGACCTAACCAATCGTTACCGTACCAAACGTACAGAACACAGACTAACGTGCCACCTCCAATATTGCTGGCCTCGCTAGAGCCTAGCAGAGTATATCAGAGAAGAGTAGGGCGAAGAAGTCCACCGAAAAGCAGTATGCAGCACAAAAGTCGAACGTAACGTATCCTAACCAGCCAATCATAACATTACCAAACGTATCAAAGCTCAACCAAACGTGCCGAGCGCAGTATTGCCGGCTTCCCCGCTGCCAACCAGAGCATATTAGATCACATCAGAGCGCAGAAATCCACGGCATAGCAGTTTATAGCACACAAGTCAAAGTTACCCTGTCGTACCCTAATCAAGCGCACACTAACTGCAAGTAACGTAACTCAACCTAACCTCCCGAAATCACCATTACCGGCTTCCCTAGAGCCAAGCAGAGCGAATTAGAGCACAGGGGTCCGTGGAAATCCATCGATTAGCAGCGCAAACCACGAAAGTGCTATCAAACCGAACCCAACCCAAACGAACATAACGTTACCAAACGCAACCTAACTCGACGTAACGGGCCGAGACCACTATTGCTGGTCTCCCCAGAGTCGAGCAGAGTATAGTAGAGTAATGAAGAGCGCAGAAAACCAACGAATATCAGCGTACAGCGCAAAAGTCAAAGCTACCCTATCCTAACCTAGCCAATCGCAGCATACGCAGACGTAACGTAACACAAACTGACGTGAAATGAAAGCCGTCGCTTGTCTCACGAGAGCTGTGCAGAGTTTAGCAGAGCAATGCAGACCGCTGGAGTCGTCCTAATAGCAGTGCATAGCACAAAAGTCAAAGCTACCATAACCTACCCTAACCAAGAGTAACATTAACAAACGTAGCCTAACAAACCCTATCGTGCCCTGACCGCTACTGCTGGCTTCCCCAGAGTCGAGCAGTGTATAGCACAGCAGATTAGAGCGCAGAAGGCTACCAGATAGCTATGTATAGCACAAAAGTCAAAGACACCCTGACCTAAGCAGACTTAACCTATCCTCGCCCAGCTCAGAATAACTAACACTAACGTGCCGAGACCGCTGTTGCTGCCCTCCCCTGAACCAATCAGGACATACTAGAGCTCAGTGGAGAGCAGAAATCCCCCGAATAGCAGTGTACAGCACAAAAGTTAAGGCAACCCCGACGAAACATCGCCTGACCCAACCTATCCGAACGTAACATGATACAACATAACGGGCCGAGACCACTGTTTCTGACATTCCCAGAGCCAAGCTGAAAAAAATAAGGCACTGTCGGGAGCAGAAATCCGCCTAATAGCAGACTATGGCACTAAAGTCTAAACTATCCTCTGCTAACATAACCAAACGTAACATAACCAAACGTAACCTAACTCAATCTAACGTGCCGCGACCGCTACTGTTGGCCTCCCCAGAATCAAGCGGGAAACACTAGTTGAGGGAAGACTGCAAAGGTCCATTTAATCGCAGTGCATGTCAGAAGATTCCAAGCTACCCAAAGATAACCATAACCAACAGGACATAGCCAAACGTAGCCTGACTTAACCTAACATACCGAGATCGCAATTTTTGCTATCCCAAGAGCCAAGCTGGACATGCAAGAGCACAGCAGGGCGCAGAAGTCCACCGAAGAGCCGTGTACAGCACAAAAGTTAAGCCTACCCTTACCAAACGTAGCCTAACCCAACCTAACCATACGTAGCGTGACGCATCGTTACGTGCCGAGACCACCCTTGCTTGCCTTGCCAGAGCTAAGCTGAAAATTTTAAAGCACGGTAGATCGAAGACGTCCGCCGATAAACAGTTTATATGACGAAAGTCGAAGCTATGCGAACCTAACCCATGCTAATATAGCCTAACTAAACGTAGCCTAACCCAACCTAACGTGCCGAGACAAATATTACTGGTCGACCACGAGGCGAGCAGTGTATAGTAGAGCAATGTAGAGCCTAGAAATCCTCCGAACAGCGGTGTATAGTGCAAAAGCCAGAGCTACAACCTCCGATCTTAACCAGCCGTGATATTACCAAACATAGCCTAGCAAAGCCTGTCGTGACACGGCCGCCATTGCTGGCCACCCCAGAGTCGAGCAGAGTCCGGTGGAGCACAGTAGAGCGCTGAAAGCCACCGAACAGCAATGTATAGCACAAAAGTCAGACATGTCCTAACCTAACCATGCTTAACCTAACCTATACCAACATAGAACAGCTCGGCACAACGTGCCGCGACGACTTTTACCGGCTTGCCCATAGGCAAACAGAATATGATAGAGCACAGTACACTCAGGTCCATAGGATGGCAGTGTATAGCACGAAAGTCAAAGATAACCTAACTCATCCCAAACGAACCTATCCTAGCCAAACGTAGCCTAACACAACCAAACGGGCCGCGGCCAAATTTCTGGAATTCCTAGAGCAAAGCATGGAATATTAGATCACAGTGGAGCGCAGAAATGCAACGAATGGCAGTGTATAGCACGAAAGTCAAAGATAACCTAACTCATCCCAAACGAACCTATCCTAGCCAAACGTAGCCTAACACAACCAAACGGGCCGCGGCCAAATTTCTGGAATTCCTAGAGCAAAGCATGGAATATTAGATCACAGTGGAGCGCAGAAATGCAACGAATGGCAGTGAATAGCCCAAAAGTCAAACCTTTCCAAACCAGACCCAACCTAAACAAACCTGACCGAACGTAATCTCACTCAACCTATCGTGCGGTGACCAGTATTGTTGGACTCCACGGAGCAAAGCAGGACATATTGGAGTATAGGGGAGAGCCGAAATCTGAAGGACGCATGGTATAGCAGAAAGGTCAGTGTTATCCAAATCTGGTCCAAGCAAACATAACATAACCAAACGTGGCCCAATTCAAGCCGACGAGCCGCGGCAGCTATCTCCGGCCACCCCAGAGCAAACCAGAGCACACGAGATTATAGTAGAGCGCTGAAATCCACCGAAAGGCGGCTTACACCACAAAAGTAAAAGATATCCCAGCCTAACCAAACCGCACATAGCATATCCAATCGTAACATATCCTAACCCAACGAGCTAAGACCACAATTGCTGACCACCCCAGAGCCTATCAGAATATACTAGAGTACATTACTGAGCAGAGGTCCACAGCATTGCAGTGCAAAGCACAAAAGTCAAACGAACCCTACCCTAACCTAACCAAACGTAACACAAACGAACGTCACGTAACCAAACGTAACATGACACAATCCAACGCGCCGCGGACACAATTTCTGGCCTCCCCAGAGTAAAAAAGAGAATATTAGAGCACAGTAGAGCGAAGAAGTACACCGAATAGTAGTGTATAGCACATTAGTTAAAGCCGTCGATTCCTAGCCTCACTGATCGTAACAAAACCAAACGTAACATAACTCAAAATAACGTGCCGCGACCACTGCTGCTGGGCGCCCCAGACGCGAGCAGAGTATGGGAGAGGACAGTTGAGCGCAGAGTTCCGCCTAATAACAGTTTACAACACGAGAGTCAAAGCTATCCAATCCAAACGCAACGTAACCTAACGCAACCGAACGTATCGTGACACAACCTAACGCGCCGAGACCGCAATTGCTGGCCTCCCTAGAGTCAATCAGAACATACTAGAGCACAGTGGAGCGCAGAAATCCACAGAACAACAGATTATACAACGAAAAGCAAAGGTATCCTAACCTAACCGAATCCAGCATAACCTAACCAAATGTTGCATAGCTTAACTTGTCGTGCCGAGGCCACTATTACTGGCCTCCCCAGAGTCGAACAGAGATTTGTAGACCAATGTAGGGTAATGAAATGCACCGAGTATGGGTGCAGAGCACAAAAGTCAAAGCTATCCTATCCTACATAACCAATCGCAGCATTAACATTCGTAGCCTAGCACAACCTATCGCCACACGACCACTATTACTGGCCTCCTCAGAGCCAAGCAGAACATTCAAGAGCACAGTGGAGCGCAGAAATCCAGCGAACAACGGATTACACCACGAAAGGCAAAGATATCCTAACCTAAGCTAACCAAACTTAGCCATGCAAAGCGTCACATGACTCAACCTAACTTGCGGAGACCACGAATGCTGGCCTCGCATAAGTCAAACAGAATATATTAGACCACAGTAGAGCGCAGAAATCATCTGCATATCGGTGTGTAGCAAAAAAGACAAAACTACTCTGTCGTAACCAGATCAAACGTAACGTAAACTAACGTGACATAGATCACCCTTACGTGCGCAGAAAACTTTTGCTGCCCGCCCCATAGCCAAGCAGATCATATTAGGGCAATGCAGAGCGCATAAGCCCACTGAACAGCGGTGTGTAGCAAAGGAGTCAAAGATATCATACCCTAACCTAACCAAACGTAACACAACCAACCGTCACGTATCTCAACTTATCGTGCCGAGTCCGCAATTGCTGGCCTGCCCAGGGCTGAGCAGAACGTATTAGAGCACAGTAGGGCACAGAAATCAATAGAATCGCCTCGCATAGCACAATAGTCGACGCCACCCTATCCTAACGTAGCCATACGTAACACAACCGAACGTAGCTCAACTCAGCCCAACGTGCAGAAGCCACTATAGCTATCCTCCCCAATGCCAAGATGAATATGCTAGAGCACAGTAGACCGCAGTAATCCTCCGCATTGCCTTGTATAGCACAAAAGTGGAAGATATTCTAGCCCCACGTGTCCTATCCTAACCTAACCGAAAGTAACTTAACTGAACATGATGTTCCGAGATCAGTGTCGCTGGTTTCCCAGTGCCCTGCGGAGAATATTAGAGCAATGTAGAACGCAGAAGTCCTCTGAATGTGGGTGTATAACGCAAAAATCGAATTCATCCTCCACAAACCTGACCAAGCGTGACATAACCTAACGTATAATAACTAAACCTAATGTGCTGCGACAACTATTGCTGGCATCCCGAGAGTCGAGCGGGGTATAGCAGAGCAATGTAGAGCGCAGGAATCCACCTAAGGACGGTGTACAGCACAAAAGTCTAGGCTATCCTGTCCTAATCACAACAAACTTAACATAACCAAACACAACCTAACCAAGGCCAACGTGCCGAAAGCACTACTGCTGGCCACCACATAGCCAAGCAGAATGTACCAGAGCACACTAGATCGCAGAAAGCGAGCATGTAGAAATGTATAGCACAATAGTCTAAGATATCATAGCCTAACATGTCCTAGCGTAACCTAGTCAAAGGTAGGATAGCTAAACCTATCGAGACGAAACCTCTATTGCTGGTCTCCCCATTGCAGAGCAGAACGTATTACAGCACAGTAGAGTGCAGAGGTCCACGGAATTGCAATGTGTAACACAAAAGTCAAAGCCATCCTAGCCAAACGTAACATAACCTAACCTAACCGAGTGCAACCTAACATAATCATTCGTGCCACATGCGCTATTGCTGATCTCCCCACAGTCTAGCAGAGTAGACCGGCGCAACGAATTGCAAAAAAGTCAAAGTTGTCCTTTCATATCCTATCCAAGTGTACCATAACCGAACGAGCATAACTCAAACTGACGTGCCTGCAGCAAAATTTCTGGCATCCTCATGGCATAGCAGAGCATATTAGAGCACTGCAGGGCGCAGAATCCAACCGAATTGGAGTGTATGACACAAAAGTTAAAGCCACCGTTTCCTAACCTAAGAAACCGTAACGTAAACAAACGTAACTTTAATCAAGGGAACCTGTCTCGACGACTATTGCTCACCTCCTCAGATTCGAGCAGAGTATGGTAGAGTACAGTAGGACGCAGAATTACAAGGAATAACACAGTATAACACGAAAGTGGTAGCATTCCAGACCTAAGCAAACAAACATAAGCTAACCAATAGTGGCATAACGCAACCTATCGTGCCCAGACCTCTATTGCTGGCACCCACAGAGTCAAGCAGAGCACATAAGTACACAGCCGAGTGCAGTTATCCAACGAATGGCAGTGTACAACACAAAAGTAGAAGCTATCCTAGTCTGGCTTATCCAAACGAAACATAACCAAACGTAATCTAGCTCCACCCAACGTGCCTAGACCATTTTTGCTGACATTCCCAGAGACAAGCGGAATATAATGCACCGAATAGTAGTGTACAGCACAACACCTAAAGCCATCCCTTCCTAACCAAACAAATCGAAACACAGCCAAACGCAATACAACCCATATTAACGTGACACGACCACTATTGATGGCCTTCCCAGGTCCGAGCAGAGGTGCAGTAGAGCACCATAGAGCGCAGAAATCCACCGAATAGCAGTGCATATCAAAAAAAGTCAAAGCTATCGTCTCCTAGCCTCGCCAAACGTAACATAAACGAACGTAGCGTAACCCAACCTGGAGTGACGCTTTCACTATTGTTACCCACACGTGAACCATGCAGAGTATAGCAGACCAATGTAGGGCGCTGAAATCAACCGAACAGCTGTGTATTGCACATAAGTCAAAGCTATACCAACAAAACACAGCAAAGGCTACCCTAACGAAGCGTAAAGTGACAAAGTCTATCGTGCAGGGAGCATTACTCGTGGTGTCCACAGTGGCGAGCAATGTGTGATAGCTCACTGAATAGCGCAGAAGTCCATAGAACTGCAGTGTGTACCACAAAATTCGAAGCTACCCTAACCTAGCACATCGCAACCTAACCTAGACGAACGTAATCTAACCCAACATAACGGAGATCATAGTAGATCACAGTAGAGCAATATAGAGCGCGGAAATCCACCGAATAGCAGTGTATAGCACAAAAATCGCAGCTGTACTCCCCCAACCGCAGCAAACGTAACGAGAGCGGACGAAACGCATCTAATCTATCCAAGCCCAATGTAACCAAACGCTACATTACATAACCTTACGTGCCGAGACCACTATTGCTGTCACCCCGAGAGCAAATCAGAGTATACTAGAGCAGAGTAGAGCACAGAAAGCCACCAAACGGCAGTGCGTAACACAAGAGTCAATGATTCCTTAAACTAACCAAACGTAGAACAACCAAATCTAACGAGACGGGATCTCTATTGCTGGCCTTCCCAGAGCCAAGCAGATCATGTTAGAGCACAGTAGAGCGCTGAAATCCACCGAATAGCAGTGCCTAACGCAAGAGTCGAAGTTATCCTATCCTAAACTATCCAACGTTAACCAAACCAAATGCAGGCTAGCTAAACCTAACATTCCGAGACCACAACTGCAGGCCTCCCCGGCGCCAAGCAGAGCATATTAAACTTCAGTAGATCGTAGAAATCCTCCGAATAGTAGTGTATAGCACAAAAGTCAAATCTATCCTATCCAAACCTAACCAAACCTTACCCTCCTTAAAGTAACCTAACTCAAACAAACGTACAACGACCACTGTTGCTGGCCCCCATAGAGAGAAGTGGGAGCTAGTAGAGCAACGCCGAGCGCAGATACCGAATTAATAGCAGTGTATAGCGCAAAAGTCGGAGCTAAACCTTCCAAACTTAACCTAACCTAACCTAACCGAACGTAACATAACTGAACCGAAGGTGCAACGACAGTTATTGCTGGCCACGCCGGAGGCAAGCAGATGCTAGGAGAGCAATGCGGTGCACAGATATCAAACGAATGGCCGTGTATAGGACAAAAGTAGACGCCATTCTAACCAAACTTAACCAACCTTACCGATCTGAACGTAGCATGACTCAAGCAAACGCGCCACGATCGCTATTGCTGGACCTCCCAGCGTCACGCAGTATACGGTAGAGCAATGAAGAGCGTAGAAACCCACCGACTGTCAGTGTATAGCACAAACGTCAGTGTTGTCGAATCCTATCCTTACCAAACACAACATAACCAACGTAACATAACAAAGCCCAACGTGTCTAGACCACCATTGCTGCCCCCCGTCGCCAGCGGAACTTATTAGCGGATAGTGGAGCGCAGAAATCAATGTAATGGAAGAGAACAGCAGATAGGTCAAAGTTATCCAAACCTAACGCATGCTAACGTAGCCTAACCAAACGTAACGCAACTTTTCCTAACGCGCCACTGCCATTATTTCTGGCCTCTCCAGAGCGAAGCGGGGCATATTAGAACGTAGCAGAGGGCAGGAATTCACTGAAAATCTATGTACAGCACGAAAGTCAAAACTATCCTAACCAAACCTAGCCTAACATAAGATAAACAAGCGTAACATAACTCAATCTAACGCCTCACGATCGCTATTGCTGGAATCGCGAGATTCGAGCAGAGTTTGGTAGAGCATTGAGGAGCGCAGAAATCCACCAAGTATCAGTGTATATCACAAAAGTCATAGCTGTCCTATCCCAACCTGACAAAGCGTAACGTAACCAAACGTAACCTAACAAATCCTGACGCGCCGAGACCAACATTGCTGCCTCCACAGAGCCAAGTAGAACATATCAGAGCACAGTAGAGAGCAGTGATCCACCGAATAGCATTGTATAGCATAAAAGTCAAAGCTACACAGTCCTAACCTGAACAGGCGTAGCATAACCTAACGTAACCTAACTCAAACTAACGTGCCGAGACCGCTACTGCTGCCCTCCACAGAAACAAGCAGATCATACTAGAGC